>NW_020837983.1:909768-1086459 GCF_003676395.1 Aethalodelphis obliquidens
AAAAAAAAAAAAAAAAAAAAAAAAAAAAAAAAAAAAAGAAAAAAAATTAAAAGTAATAAAAAGAAAGAAAGAAAGAAAGAAGAGAGCAACCAAACCAAACAACAACTCCACCAATAATAGCAAGCGTTAAAAACTATACAAAAAACAAACAAACAAACAAAAATAACCAGACAGACAGAACTCTAGAACAAATGGTGAAAGCAAATCTATACAGGCAAAATCACACAAAATCCACTGCCTCAATTTTGGGGTGATTCATTATCTATTCAGGTATTCCACAGATGCAGTGTACATCAAGTTGATTGTGGAGATTTAAGCTGCTGCTCCTGAGGCTGCTGGGAGAGATTTCCTTTTCTCTTCTTTTTTCACACTGTTCCTGGGGTTCAGCTTTGGATTTGGCCCCACCTATGCTCGTAGGTCACTTGAGGGCGTATGTTCTTCTCTCAGACAGGATGGGGTTAAAGTAGCAGCTGATTAGGGGGCTCTGACTCACTCAGGCTGGAGGGAGGGAGTTGTGCAGAATGCGGGGTGAGCCTGCAGTGGCAGAGGCCAGCATGATGTTGCAACAACCTGAGGTGCACTGTATGCTCTCCCAGGGAAATTGTCCCTGGATAATGGGACCCTGGCAGTGGTGGGCTGCACAGTTTCCCACGAGGGGATGTATGGATTGTGACCTGTGCTTGCACACAAAGTTCTTGGTGACTGCAGCAGCAACCTTAGCATTTCATGCTCATCTCTGGTGTCTGCACTGATAGCAGCAGCTTGTGCCCTTCTCTGGAGCTCGTTTAGGAAGTGCTCTGAATCCCCTCCCCTCGTGCACCCCAAAACAATGGTCTCTTGCCTTAGGCAGTTTCAGACATTTTCCCAGACTCCATCCCAGCTAGCTGTGGTGCACTAGCCCCCTTCAGGCTGTGTTCACACAGCCAACCCCAGTCCTCTCCCTGGGATCTGACCTCCAAAGCCGGAGCCTCAGCTCCCATCCCCCACCCTGCCCGGCAGGTGAGCCAACAATCCTCTCAGGCTGGTGCATGCTGACCGGCACCGAACCTCTGTTTGGGAATCTCTCCACTTTGCCCTCTGCATCCCTGTTGCTGTGCTCTCTTCTGTGGCTCTGAAGCTTCCCCACTGCCACACCCCTGTCTCCACCCATGAAGGGGCTTCTTAGTGTGTGTAAACTTTTCCTCCTTCAGAGCTCCCTCCCATAGGTGCAGGTTCCATCCCTATTCTTTTGTCTCTGATTTTTCTTTTTACTGTTTCCCTATGCAGTTACATGAGGAGTTCCTTACCTTTTGGGAAGTCTGAGGTCTTCTGCCAGCATTCAGTAGGTGTTCTGTAGGAGTTGTTCCACATGTAGATATATTTCTGATATATATGTGAGGAGGAAGGTTATCTCCATGTCTTATTCCTCTGCCATCTTGATAGTCTTCCCCCTGAATTCCTTTTATTTCTTTTTTTTTTTTTGTCTGAATGCTGTGGGTAGGACTTCCAACACTATGTTGAATAAAAATGGTGAGAGTGACCATCCTTGTTTTGTTCCTGATCTTAGAGGAAATGCTTTCAGCTTTCCACCAATGAGTATGAGGTTAGCTGTGAGCTTGTCATATATGGCCTTTATTGTCATGAGGTATGTTCCCTCTATACCCACTCTGTTTAGAGTTTTTATCATAAATCAGTGTTGAATTTTATGTGGCACATGTATACAATGGAATATTACACAGCCATTAAAAGAAATGAAATTGAGTTATCTGTAGTTAGGTGGATGGACCTAGAATCTGTCATACAGAGTGAATTAAGTCAGAAAGAAAAAAACAAATACTGTATGCTAACAAATATATATATATATATATATATATAATCTAAAAAAAAAAAAGGTTCTGAAGAACCTAGCGGCAGTACAGGAATAAAGATGTAGATGTAGAGAATGGACTTGAGGACACAGGGAGGGGGAAATGTAAGCTGGGACAAAGTGAGAGAGTGGCATTGGCATACATACACTACCAAATGCAAAATAGGTAGCTAGTGGGAAGCAGCTGCACAGCACAGCAAGATCAGCTTGGTGCTTTGTGACCACCTAGAGGGGTGGGATAGGGAGGATGGGAGAGAGATGCAAGAGGGAGGGGAAATGGGGATATATGTATACATATAGTTGATTCACTTTGTTACACAGCAGAAACTAACCCAACATTGTAAAGCATTTTTACTCCAATAAAGATGTTATTAAAAAGAAAAAACCTATCCCATTTCCCCCCTAAGAAAGCAAAACAAAACAACAAAACAAAAACAACAACAGAAAAAGCTTTTTCTGCATCTATCAAGATGATCATATGATTTTTATTTTTCACTTTGTTAATGTGGGGTATAACATGGATTGATTTGTGAGATATTGAACCATCCTTGTATCTCTAGGTTAAATTCCACCTGATCAGGGTGTACAATCCTTTTATTGTATTTCTGAATTCAGTTTACTAATATTTTGTTGAGGATTTTTGCACCTATGTTCACAAGTGATATTGATGTGAAATTTTCTTTTTTTGAGGTGTGTTTGTCTGGTTTTTGTATCAGGGTGATGGTGGCCTCATAGAATGAATTCAGAAACATTTCTTCCTCTTCAATTTTTTGGAATAGTTTGAGAAGGATAAGTGTTAATTCTTAATATTTGAGAGAAATCACTTGTGAAGCTATCTGCCCTGAACTTTGGTTCACTGGGAGTTTTTTAAATTATTGATTCAATTTCATTAGTGGTAATTGGTCTGTTCATATTTTCTCTTTCTTCCTGATTTAGTTTTGGGAGATTGTACATTTCTAGGAACTTGTTTATTTCTTCTAGGTTGTCCATTTTATTGGTGTATAATTGTTTCTAGTACCGTCTTATGATCCTTGACATTTCTGTGATATGGGTTGTAATTTCTCTTTGATTTCTAATTTTATCATTATGGGCCATTTTCTCTTGATGAGTCTGGTTAAAGTTTTATCAATTTTGTTTACCTTTTCAAAGAACTAGCTGTTAGTCTCATTGACCTTTTCTATTTGTTTTAGTCTTTATTTTATTTATTTCTGCCCTGAAATTTATTATTGGTACTTCTACTAACTTTGGGATTTGCTGGTTCTTATATTTATGTTTCCTTCAGGTGTAAGGTTAGGTTGTTTACTTAAAATTTTTCTTGTTTCCTGAGGTAAACTTGTATCATTATAAACTTCTCTTTTAGAACTGTTTTTGCTGTATCTCTTGATTTTGAAAAACTGGGTTTGTATTTTCAATTTGTTTCAGGTATTTTTTGATTTCCTCTTTGATTTTTTCAGTGACTCATTCATTTTTTAGTAGCATATTGCTTAACCTCCATGTGTTTTTGTTTTTTGTAGTTTTTTCTCATAGTTGATTTCTAGTCTCACACAGTTGTGGTTGGAAGAGATGATTGATATGATTAAATTCTTCTTAAATTTATTGACTTGTTTTGTGGCCTAGCATGTGATATCTCCTGGAGAATGTTCTATGTGCACTTGAAAGAATATGTATTCTGATGCTTTTGGATAGAATATTGTATAATTACCTGTTAAATCCATCTTGTATAATGTGCTATTTAAAGCAAATATTTCCTTATGGATTTACTATCTGGATGATCTGTTCCTTGATGTAAGTGGGGTGTTAATGTCTCCTAATATTATTGTGTTACTGTCTATTCTTTCATTTATCTCTCTTAATATTTGCTTTATGTATTTAGGTGCTCCTTTGTTAGGTGCATATATATTTACAATTATTATATTCTTGTTGGATTGACCCCTTGATCATTATGTAATATCTTTCTTTGTCTCTTGTTATAGTCTTCATTTTAAAGTCTTCTTTGTCTGATATAAGTATTGCTACCCTAGCTTTTTATTCTTTCCATTTGCATGGAATACATTTTTCCATCCCCACTTTTAGTCTGTGTGTGTCTTTCGATCTGAAGTGAGTCTCTTGTAGGCAGCATATATATTGCTTTTTATCCATTCAGCAACTCTCTGTCTTTTGATTGGAGCATTTAGTCCATTTACGTTTAAAGTAAATATTGATAGGTATGTACTTATAGCCATTTTGTTAATTGTTTGGGGGTTGTTTCTATAGCTCTTTTTTGTTCCTTTCTTCTTTTGTTTTCTTCCATTGTGACTTAATGGCTATCTTTAGAGTTATGTTTGGATTCCTTTCTTTGTTTTGTGTGTGTATCTGTGACAGATTTTTGATTTGAAGTTACCATGACTTTTAAATATAACAACCTGTGTATATCTGTGATTATTTAAAGTTGTTGATCTCATAAGTTGAAGCACATTCTAACAACTTTGCCTTTTTACTCTCTCACCCTATGTTTAATGTTTTTTATTTCATATTTTACATCTTTTTCTTTTGTGTGTCCCTTAACTGCTTATTGTCAATGTAAATTATTTTACTATTTTTTTATTTTAACCTTCCTACTACCCTTATGAGTGGTTGATTTACTGTTTTTACTGTATACTTGGCTTTACTAATGAGATTTTTCCCTTTGTAATTTTCATATTTTTAATGTGGTCTTTTCTTTTACACTTAGAGAAGTCCCTTTAACATTATTTGTAAAGCCAGTTTAGTGGGGATGAGCTCTTTCAGCTTTTACTTGTTTGTAAAATTCTTTATCTGTTCTTAAAATCCAAATGATAGTCTTACTGTGTGGAGTATTCTTGATTGTAGATTATTTTCTTCATCACTTTGAATATATCATGTTTCTCCCTTCTGTCCTGTAAGGTTATGCTGGAAAGTCAGCTGATAGGTTTATGGGAGTTCCCCATAATTGGTTGCTTTTCTCTCACTGCTTTTAAGATTCTCTTTTTATTTTTAACTGTGGACATTTTAATTTTTTTATTGAAGTTATAGCTTATTTACAATGTTGTGTTAGTTTCAAGTGTACAACAAAGTGATGAGTATATGTATATGTGTGTATATATATATTAAATATTCTTTTTCAGATTCTTTTCCCTTATAAGTTATTACAAAATATTGAGTATATTTCTCTGTGCTATACAGTAGGTCCTTGTTGGTTATCAATTTTATATATAGTAGTCTGTATACGTTAATCCCAAACTCCCAACTTATCCCTCCCCTGCTTTCCCCTTTGGTAACCATAAGTTAGTTTTCTATGTCTGTGGGTCTCTTTCTGTTTTGTATATAAGCTCATTTGTATCATTTTTTAATAGCTTTCACATATGAGTGATATCATATGATATTTGTCTTTCTCTACCTGGCTTACTTCACTTAGTATGATAATCTCTAAGTCCATCTGACATTTTAATTTTAATGTGTTAGTGAGGATATTTTGGTTTCATCTTGTCAGGGATTCTCTGTACTTCCTAGACCCAGATATCTGTTTCCTTTCCCTGGTTAGGGAAGTTTTCGGCCTTTATGTCTTTATTTTATTTTATTTCTTTTTTAACATCTTTATTGGAGTATAATTACTCTACAATGGTGTGTTAGTTTCTGCTTTATAACAAAGTGAATCAGTTATACATATACATATGTCCCCATATCTCTTCCCTCTTGCTTCTCCCTCCCTCCCACCCTACCTATCCCACCCCACTAGGTGGTCACAAAGCACTGAGCTGATCTCCCTGTGCTATGCAACTGCTTCCCACTAGCTATCTATTTTATGTTTGGTAGTGTATATATGTCCATACCACTCTCTCACTTTGTCCCAGCTTACCCTTCCCCCTCCCCATATCCTCAAGTCCATTCTCTAGTAGGTCTGCATCTTTATTCCCATCTTGCCCCAGGTTCTTCATGACCATTTTTTTGTTTTGTTTTTTTTAGATTCCATATATATGTGTTAGCATATGGTATTTGTTTTTCTCTTTCTGACTTACTTCACTCTGTATGACAGTCTCTAGGTCTATCCATCTCACTACAAATAACTCAGTTTCATTCCTTTTATGGCTGAGTAATATTCCATTGTATATATGTGCCATATCTTCTTTATCCATTCATCCGATGATGGACACTTCAGTTGTTTCCATGTCCTGGCTATTATAAATAGAGCTACAATGAACATTTTGGTACATGACTCTTTTTGAATTATGGTTTTCTCAGAGTACTTTGTGTCTTTAAATAAATTCCCTTCCCTCTCTCTTTCTAAGGCCCTTAGAATGTGAATGGTAGTATACTTGATGTTGCTCCCAAGGTCTCTTAAGCTGGGCTATTTCTTTTTATCTTTTCTTTCTGTTCAGATTGAGTGATTTTCACTACTCTGTTCTGGATGGTTGATCTATTCCTCTCTATCATCTACTGTTGATTCCTTATGATGATTTTTTTTATTTCAGTTATTACATTCTTTAGCTCTGTTTGGTTCTTCTCTATATTTTCTAATTCTTGGTAAAATTCTCACTGTGCTCATCCAATCTTCTCTTTAGTTATTCGAGCATCTTTATGATTAGTACCTTGAAATATTTATTGGGTAGATTGCTTATCTCCACTTTGTTTAGTTCTTTTCTGAGGTTTTATCTTGTTCCTTTGTTAGTCTGTGTCTTCATTTTGTTTAATTCTCTATGTTTATTTCTATGTATTATGGTTGGTTATGTTTCCTAATCTTGGAGAAGTGGCCTTAAGTAGGAGATGTCCTATGGAGGCCAACAGCACACTCCTCTCTGGTCACCAGAGCTATATGCTTTAGGGGTGCCCCCTATGTTGGCAGTGTGAGCCCTCCTGTTGTAATTGAATCAACTCCTGTGGACATGCTCATTTGTAGGACTGGCCCCAGGTGTGTTGGCTACCATGCTCTGTCTTGTGTGGAGGCTGCTAGGATGGTCAATGCCAGTCCTGGATGACTGGCTGCACAACTGAAGGTCCTGGTGCTGGTGCTGTCCTGCTTTTGGGTGAAGCCACATCCCAGAGCAGCTGACTGTGGGGCCCTGGGAGTTCTGGTGTTGGTACTGGCCCACTAGTGGCAGGGCTTGGTCTCCATGAGGCAGGCTGCTTAGCCTGGGGGAGGGGTCCTAGGACTGGTTCTCACCGGCTCATAGGTGGGTAAGCTCACAGCACTAACAGGCTCTAGGGAGGACTCCAAAATGGCTCTTGCCAGCACCAGTGTCCTTGTGGTAAAATAAGCTCCCCCAGATTGCTGCTCTCAGCATCCTTATCCCCATGGGGAGTCCAAGCTGCCTCCTGCTTCTCTGGGAGCCTCTCCAGGATCAACAATGGGGTCTAACCTAGGCTCCTTTCAAATTACAGCTAGTGTGTTGGGTCTTGGAGCATGTGAGATTTTGCATGAGCCCTTTAAGCGTGAAGTCTCCATTTTCTACAGCCCACCAGCTCACCTGTATGCAAGCTGCACTGACCTTTGAAGCCAGAATTTCTAAGGGCTCATCTTCCTGTTTCAGAACCCCTGGGCTGGAGATTGCAATGTGGTGCTTGTGTTCTTGGACAGCAGTGAGTGGTGGCTTGAAGCAAGATTGTATTTCCCTGCCCAGGAATTGAACCTAAGTATCCTGGATGAAAACCAGGAGTCTTAGGTTCCAGTCCACCAGGGGCTAGAGATTAGCAGCAAAGTAGCTCTGGCTCTTGCCCCCTTGTAATGAGAATGTTTCAAGGAGGCAAAAACTGCAAAAACAGGTGCAAAGTTTATTATTAGAGACACAGCACAATGTGTGGGATAGCACACAGAGAAACAGTTTATTTAAGACAAAGACAAGGCAGAAATACCCAGAGAGAAAGGGTGTGGGCATCCTCCCTAATGAGGAGGAGTTCAGTAAACAGGCAGTTAAATCATTTATATAAGAGCAGTTCTTCTGAGTCTTTGTTCTTCACTGGCCAATTATTTCACTTCTTTTTTCCACATCTGACCTGCCTTAGGGCTCTCCCCAGTATGTGTGTGCATTTTTTTTTTGCCAAGATAGATTCCAGAGCAGATGTTAATAGGAGGTTTGACAACACCTATTATGGGATGACACCCCCTCCCATTTTGACCCCCAGGAGCCTTTCTGCAAGTGTGCAGTCAGGGAAGTTTCCTTGACCTGAGGAGTGATAGATGTGGTAGTCTTATCTCTTTACTCTAGCAGAGCTCAGCTCCCACAATTAACTTTGTCCTTGGAGTGTCTAGGGAAAACAAACTTCCAATTTACTCTGCCTGACAAACTCCAGCTGCTCAGCCCAGGGGACCATCTACCTCCTACCTCACTTGGACCCATCTTGCCTTGGAGAGAACTCTGCAATTGTGATTATCCTCCCATTTGTGGGTTGTCTACCTGAGAGTGTGGGTCTTAACTATAGTGTGTCTCCACCCCTATTGCCCATCTTGTTGTGGTTCTTTCTTTACACCTTTAGTTGTGAAAAATCTTTTCTGCTTGTGCTCAGGTGGTTCTCATCGATAACTGCTCTGTAAATTGTTGTAATCTTGGCATGCAGGGGTGGAAGTGAGTTCAGGGTCTTCCTACTTGGCCATCTTGGCCACACCTTGGGTGGGGGCAAGTTTTATAAATAGAGCTAAGTTCAATGCTTAGCGCTTTTCACACTCAGAAATCCAGGTTTTACCCTTTGATATCCAGTTACAACCACGGAGAATCAGATTCCATATCTAAAATTAAGTGTCAAGACTGAAAAGACTTGTTTTTTTACTAAGAAACCCAGATTCAGTATTTCATACCTATACGAACTGATTCCACAGTTGATGGATTAGATATGACCATCCCTTTAGGCTTAAGTTTCACTCTCAGAAGGCTGTGTTGCAAGCCTGGAAAAGGAGATATCATACAGTCATGATTTTTCTGGAAGGCTTAGTTCCATGGCTAGAGGGCCCTGATCCACATATAGAAGCCCAAATTCTAGACCTAGAGGGAATGACTCCATGTCTGAAAAGGCAGGGTCCACATTTAGATTAACTTTTCATGCCTATAAAGTCAAATTCCATTTTGGATGGTCAGGATCCAATTTTAAATAGCTATATCAAAGCTTAAATGGCCAATATTCATCTTTTGAGGGGTAAGTTCCACACCCAGAAACTTCAGACTCCAAGACTGTAAGGCTGAGTCTCATGTGCAGAACCAACTTTTATGCCTGGAAATGCAGAATTTACACCTAGAAATAAATTAATGACTTAAAGTCTAGATTTCACACAGAGGCAGCAGGTTCCAAGCCTGGGAGAACTAGGTCCTTGAAGTGTCAACTACTATGTCTCAAATCCTGGGTACAAAGTCTGGATTGCCACGTACCATGCTTGTAAGACCATGTTTCATGCGTGGGAAATCAGATTCCACACAGGGATCATGAAGTTCCATTCTTGTAAGGCCAGGCTTAATGCTTGGAGCTGGAGACTTCAAAGATAGAGTACCAAGTTTGCTGCCCAGAAATTCAGTTTCCATGTCTTGGAGAGCCAATATGATATCAAATTCTATGTCTAAAGTGCCAGGTTTGTCACATTAAGGCAGTGTTCCATGCTTGGACTTTCAAACATGGAATATCAGAATTGATGCTTGTAAGACTGAGTTCCATTCTTAAAGATTGAGATTTCACATATGCAGTGTCACATTCCATGTTTAAAGGGTTAGGTTCTATGCTTAGAGACAGAGTTTCCACGCATGGGATGCCACGTTCCTTGTTTGTATGACAAATATCTGTGCTTAGGATTTGAAGTTCTACATATGAATTGTCAGCTTCCTTGCTCATAGAGTTGGGTTCTATGCCTGGAGATCGAGATTCCATACATGGTGTGATAGGTCACTTAGGAAATCAGATTTTGTGACGTGACAAGCTGAGTCTTTGATTAAAATACAAAGTTCCATTGTAAGGATGATAAGGCCAAGTTCCATATTGGGAGATTGAAATTCTAACATCATGCACATATTGCATGATGGATTTAGTGTTTCCTTATAGGGAATGAGTGTCCATGACTGTTCAGTTTCCATTTTTGAAGACTGAGATTTCACACATATAGAATCAGATTCTCTGCTTGTAGTTCCAGGTTTCATGCTTGGAGATTAAATGCCACAAGTGGAATGCAGTTTCCATGCTTTCAGGTTCAGGTTCATGCTTAAAGATGGATATTTCAAGTGTGGTGTTCCAGATCTTATGTATTTAGAGCTAGGCTCCATGCACAGAGATTGAAATTCCACAAATGGAGGGTCAGATTCCATGGAGATTGAGATTCCATATGTGGTGTGCCAGATATGATGCCTGAAAATCTATGTTCTATCTTTGGTAGAGGCAAGGTCTGTGATTAAATACCAGTTCCGATGACTGGAGTTCCAGTTTACACACATATCAAGTCTTGTTATATGCTTGTAGTTTGAGATTCCACACATTAATATCCAGCTTCCCTGTTTGAATCACAGAGAGCATGGAAATTCCACACTTGATGTGTCCAATCTCCATGCTTGGAGATTGAGATCTTATGTCAATGAGTGACAAGCAACTTTCTATGCCTAGATGCCATAATCTACACTTCTTTGGACAAGTTTTATATCTGGAGATTTAAAATACATACATGGCGTGCCATGCACCATCATTGTTGGTCCACATTCCATATGTGAATTTTATATTCCACACCTAGTGAGAAAGATTCCATACTCATAGTGAGGTAGGAGATAGATGGACCCCTGGTTGAACAGTTTCTCCCCTGTAGACAGAAACTCCATAAAAGCTGGGCCCTGCCCAGATAAGAGATAAAAGACCACATATACTTCATTCTTGAAGTTAAGGAGACCTCCCCAACTACACATGCACAGAAAGGCTCCTTGGAGGTCAAAAAAGGAGGGTGCCCTACCCCATAGTAAGTGATGTCAACTACCCATAGGCGTCTTCACTAGAATCCATCTTGGCTAAGAGATGCACATGGACCCAGGGGAGGATCCTGAGATATACCAAATACAGACTCAGAACCAGGTAAAGCAAGATGATTGGCCAAAGGGAAGAAATACTCCATAAAGGTGATTCAAATTATGGTAAGGGTGTGACTCTCTCTCTGAGTCTACCTGTTCGTCTATACACACATACCCTTTTTCCTTCTAATAAACACTTTACTTGCTTCACTACTTTCTATCTCTACATGGAAATTCATTTCTACACAGCTGATGGGCCAGGGCCTTGTCACTGGCCATTGGTCCCTGGTGGTCTAGTGGCTAGGATTCAGTGCTCTCAGTGCTGTTGCCTGACCTCAGTCTCTGGCTGGGAACCAAAAGCCTGCTTCAAGCTAATACAGGATGAGACCACCTGAGATCAATAAGTCTATATTCCATCTAAAGACCTACATCTTTAGAATCCATTTGGGTAGTACCAAGTTCCATGCTTGAGACAAGTTTGCATATCTTGGAAAGCCAAATTCTAATAGCAAAATCCTATGTTCTTTGTCTGGACTGACAGATTTCAAACATAGGAAGGCAAGTTAAATGTTTGCAGGTAAAGATTCCAAACATTGTATGCCAAGTTGAATGCTTTTAGGGACAGATTCTAGCTTGAAGATTGAAATTTCTCACATGGAGTGCCAGGTTCCATTGTTTTGGGGACCAGATTCCATGTCTAGTGATTGATAGTCCATATGTGAGGTTCCAGCTTCCATGTTTGTAAGGTCACATTCCATGTTTGGTGATTGAAATTCTGCATACAAAATGCTATTTTTCCTGTTTTTAGGGCAAAATTCATGTTTGGATATTGAGAATACATATGTGTATTTAATGTTCCATGCCTGGGAGTGAAGGTTCCTTGTCTTAGAAAGCCAACAGCTATAACTCACATCAATGTCCAGTACCTAGAGTGCCAGGTTTCACCCATATTAGGTATGTTCCATGCTTTTAGCCTGAGATTATATATACTGAGTACCTGGCTCCACACTATTGCAACCAGGTGAAATTCTTGTAGATATAGTTTCCTTATATAAAATGCTAGTTTCCATTCTAATTGGACAAATTTCCATGCATAGAATTTGAGATTTCAGACATGGAATTCCAGGCAGCACACATATGGAGCCTAGTTCTTGCTTGGAGATTGAGATTCCTCACATAGTTTGTCAGTACCATGCTTATAGGGTCTGGTGTCATGTTTAATAATTGAGATTCCACACTTGAAGAGCCAGGTTGCATGATTTTAAGGTTAGGTTACACACTTGGAGATTAAAAATTCACACATGGAATAACAGGTTTAATTCTCATTGGGCCAGAATCCATGTGTAAAGATTGAGATTCCACATATGGTGGGAGGTGCTAAGCTTGTAGAGCCAATCTAAATGTTTGGAAATTGAGATATTATATATGTACTGTGTAGAGGAGCAGAATTTGTCACCCTAAAATGTGTCTCTTTGGCATATTCTTTTAAGCTGTTTATTTTCTAAGAAATAGCAGACATGGGAAAAACTCTGAAAACCAAATAGGATTTACGCTTTTGTAAGAAACATTTGCATTTATAATGGAAATCTTCATTTGTAAGGACGTCTCCCTCCTTGTACCAGGAAGAAGAGGATGAGCAAATCTCTAGAAACTCTTATTAGTGGAGAAGACAATGATTTAAATATGCATAAAAACCTTACCTTTGTTTGCTGTGTTTTTCCTGTAGCCTCCGCAACAGACTCTCCCCACCCTCAACATCCTCTTTTGTCTTTAGTTAAGGATGGTATTTAAGGTGAGGGCTTCAGCCGTTCTAGCAAGATACTCAGTTATCCTGGGTCTCTCCGATGTATACATGCTATTAAACTTTTGCTTGATTTACTCCTGTTAATCTGTCATGTCAATTTAATTCTTAGGCAAGCCAGAAGAACCTAAATGGATAGAGGATAATTTCTTCCTCCCCGACACTACAAATATTATGCATAGTTTCATGTATTGTAGAGCCAGTCTCTATGACCTACACATCAGGTTCCATATCTTCAGGACAAGGTTCAGTACATTCAAGGCTGTGCTGTGTCTCATGCACGGAGATTGAGATTCCACACATGGAATGCTATGTTCCATGCTTGGGGGTCCATGTTTGATCCCTGAATTTGAGATTCCACTTTGAGAACCTGGAGTACCAGTTTCCATGTTCATAAGTCCAGGTTCCATGCTCAGAGACTGAGATTCCTCAGGTCCTTTGTAGTGTCAGGTTTCATGCTCAGAGATTCAAATTACATAAATAGTGTAGTGTGCCAGGTTCTATGCTTATAGTGTGGAGATTTAAATTCCTTATGGTGTATGTCTGTTTGGGTTGCCATAATAAAATACCATAGACTGAGTGGCTTAAACAACAGAAAAGTATTTTCTCATAGTTCTGGAGGCTAGAAGTCTAAGATCAACATGCCAAAAATTCACATTCTGGTGAGAGCTTTCTCCCTGGCTTGCAAATAGCCACCTTCTCACTGTATCTTCACATAATCTTTCCTCTGTACACACAGAGAAAGAGAATGAACTCTGGAGTCTCTTCTTCTTATAAGGACATCAGTCCTATAGGATTAGGACCTCATCATTATGACCTTGTTTAACCTTAATTACCTCCTTAAAGTCCTATCTCCAAAACCAATCACATTGGGAATTAGGGCTTCAAAATATGAATTTGCAGGGGATAAAATTCAGTCAGTAACACATGGTGTGGCAGGTCTGGTACCTCAAAAAATAGTTTCCACTTTAGGAGAGCCAAAGCTTATGACTCAAATGTCAATTTCCTATGTCTGAAATGAGAGGTTTTAGACATGCCTAGTCATATTTCTTTTTTATAGTCCACACCTGGAATCCATGCCAAGTTCCATGCTTGTAGGTCCAGGCTCCACACTTGGAAATTGAGATTCCATAGATGGAATGCCAGTTTCTGTACTTAGAGTGCCATGCTCCATCCCTGGATGTTGAGATTTCATACATGAAGTTCTAGTTTCCTTGCCAGGAAGGCCAAATTCCATATGTGGTAAGCCAAAATCTATGAAAGAAATACAGCTTTCTATATATTGGATATCAAGATTCACACCCTGAAGGGGTCCAAGTTTGGAGATTGAGAATCCACACATGTGGTGCCATTATCCATGATTATAAGGCTAGGACCCTTGCTAGGACATTGAGATTACATACATGGAGTTCTAGATCCATTACTAACAGACCAGTTTCCAAGTTTTGGCAAGCCCATGTGTATGACTAAAATATAATGCTATATATCTGTAGCATACTCCACACTTGAGCCAAGTTCCATGCTTTGAGATTGATATTCCATACATGAAATGCCAAATTCCAAAACTTAAAACCTAGTTTTTATACATGGAATTCGCAAGTCTATACATAGCAGATTAGATTCTATGCTTGTTGCATCAGTTTTCATGTTTGGTTGTTGAGCATGCATGCATGGAAAGTGAAGTTCCACACCAGCGAGACATGAGACCATGTCTTGCTAGGACAACGTCTGTGACTCAGATGCCAGATTCCAAGTCTGGGATACCACATTCACCACGGTAAGTCCAGGGAGATTCAGATTACACACATGGAATGCCATACGGCATGTTTCTAAGGCAGGTACCATAATGGGAGATTGCATTTCTACATATGGAATGGCAGGTCCATGTTGTAAAGCTAACTTGCATATATATATATATATATTACAACTTTATTGGAGTATAATTGCTTTACAATGGTGTGTTAGTTTCTGCTTTATAACAACATGAGTCAGTTATACATATACATATGTTCCCATATCTCTTCCCTCTTGTGTTTCCCTCCCTCCCACCTTCCTAATACCACACCTCTGGTGGTCACAAAGCACCGAGCTGATCTCCCTGTGTTATGCAGCTGCTTCCCAATAGCTATTTTACATTTGGTAGTGTATATATGTCCATGCCACTCTCTCACTTTGTCACAGCTTACCCTTCCCCCTCCCCATATCCTCAAGTCCATTCTCTAGTAGGTCTGTGTATTTATTCCTGTCTTAACCCTAGGTTCTTCATGACATTTTTTTTTCTTAAATTCCATATATATGTGTTAGCATACAGTATTTGTCTTTCACTTTCTGACTTACTTCACTCTGTATAACAGACTCTAGGTCCATCCACCCCATTACAAATAGCTCAATTTTGTTTCTTTTTATGGCTGAGTAATATTCCATTGTATAAATGTGCCACATCTTCTTTATCCATTCATCCAATGATGGACACATAGGTTGTTTCCATCTCCTGGCTATTGGAAATAGAGCTGCAATGAACATTTTGGTACATGACTATTTTTGAACTATGGTTTTCTCAGGGTATATGCCCAGTAGTGGGATTGCTGTGTCATATGGTAGTTCTATTTGTAGTTTTTTAAGAAACCTCCAAACTGTTCTCCATAGTGGCTGTACCAATTCACATTCCCACCAGCAGGGCAACAGTGTTATCTTTTATCCATACCCTCTCCAGCATTTATTGTTTCTAGATTTTTTGATGATGGCCATTCTGACTGGTGTGAGATGATATCTCATTGTAGTTTTTTTTTTTTTTTGTATTTTTTTAACATCTTTATTGGGGTATAATTGCTTTACAATGGTGTGTTAGTTTCTGCCCCGTAACAAATTGAATCAGTTATACATATACATATGTTCCCATATCTCTTCCCTCTTGCGTCTCCCTCCCTCCCACTCTCCTTATCGCAGCCCTCCAGGCTGTCACAAAGCACCGAGCCAATATCCCTGTGCCATGTGGCTGCTTCCCACTAGCTATCTACCTTACTACGTTTGTTAGTGTGTATTTTTCCATGACTCTCTCTCACCCTGTCACAGCTCACCCTTCCCCCTCCCCATATCCTCAAGTCCGTTCTCCAGTAGGTCTGCGTCTTTATTCCTGTCTTACCCCTAGGTTCTTCATGACATTTATTTTTCTTAAATTCCATATATATGTGTTAGCATATGGTATTTGTCTTTCTCTTTCTGACTTACTTCACTCTGTATGACAGACTCTAGGTCTATCCACCTCATTACAAATAGCTCAATTTCATTTCTTTTTATGGCTGAGTAATATTCCATTGTATATATGTGCCACATCTTCTTTATCCATTCATCTGATGATGTGCACTTAGGTTGTTTCCATCTCTGGGCTATTGTAAATAGAGCTGCAATGAACATTTTGGTACATGACTCTTTTTGAATTTTGGTTTTCTTAGGATATATGCCCAGTAGTGGGATTGCTGGGTCATATGGTAGTTCTATTTGTAGTTTTTTAAGGAAGCTCCATACTGTTCCCCATAGTGGCTGAACCAATTCACATTCCCACCAGCAGTGCAAGAGTGTTCCCTTTTTTCCACACCCTCTCCAGCATTTATTGTTTCTAGGTTTTTTGATGATGGCCATTCTGACTGGTGTGAGATGATATCTCATTGTAGTTTTGATTTGCATTTCTCTAATGATTAATGACGTTGAGCATTCTTTCATGTGTTTATTGGTAGTCTGTAAGTCTTCTTTGGAGAAATGTCTATTTAGGTCTTCTGCCCATTTTTGGATTGGGTAGTTTGTTTTTTTGATATTGAGCTCCATGAGCTGCTTGTAAATTTTGGAGATTAATCCTTTCCAGTTTCTTCATTTGCAAATATTTTCTCCCATTCTGAGGGTTGTCTTTTGGTCTTGTTTATGGTTTCCTTTGCTGTGCAAAAGCTTTGAAGTTTCATTAGACCTCATTTCTTTATTTTTGTTTTAATTTCCATTTCTCTAGGAGGTGGGTCAGAAAGGATCTTGCTGTGATTTATGTCATAGAGTGTTCTGCCTATGTTTTCCTCTAAGAGTTTGATAGTTTCTGGCCTTATATTTAGGCCTTTAATCCATTTTGAGCTTATTTTTCTGTATGGTGTTAGGGAGTGATGTAATCTCACACTTTGACATGTACCTGTAGAGTTTTCCCAGCAGCAATTATTGAAGAGGCTGTCCTTCCTCCACTGTACAATCCTGCCTCCTTTATCAAAGATAAGGTGACCATACATGCGTGGGTTTATCTCTGGGCTTTCTATCCTCTTCCATTGATCTACATTTCTGGTTTTGTGCCAGTACCATACTGTCTTGATTACTGTAGCTTTGTAGTATAGTCTGAAGTCAGGGAGCCTGATTCCTCCAGCTCCATTTTTCGTTCTCAAGATTGCTTTGGTTATTTCGGGTCTTTTGTGTTTCCATACAAATTGTGAAATTTTTAGTTCTAGTTCTGTGAAAAATGCCAGTGGTAGTTTGATAGGGATTGCATTGAATCTGTAGATTGCTTTGGGTAGTAGAGTCATTTTCACAATGTTGATTCTTCCAATCCAAGAACATGGTATATCTCTCCATCTTTTTGTATCATCTTTAATTTCTTTCGTCAGTGTCTTATAATTTTCTGCATACAGGTCTTTTGTCTCCTTAGGTAGGTGTATTCCTAGATATTTTATTCTTTTTGTTGCAATGGTAAATGGGAGTGTTTTCTTGATTTCACTTTCAGATTTTTCATCATTAGTGTATAGGAATGCCAGAGATTTCTGTGCATTAATTTTGTATCCTGCTACTTTACCTAATTCATTGATTAGCTCTAGTAGTTTTCTCGTAGCATCTTTAGGATTCTCTATATAATATATCATCTGCACACAGTGACAGCTTTACTTCTTCTTTTCCGAGTTGTTTTCCTTTTATTTCCTTTTCTTCTCTGACTGCTGTGGCTAAAACTTCCAAAACTATGTTGAATTAGAGTGGTAAGAGTGGGCAACCTTGTCTTTTTCCTGATCTTAGTGGAAATGCTTTCAGTTTTTCACCACTCTGGACAATGTTGGCTGTGGGTTTGTCATATATGGTCTTTATTTTATTGAGGAAAGTTCCCTCTATGCCTACTTTATGCAGGGTTTTTATCATAAATGGGTGTTGAATTTTGTTGAAAGCTTTCTCTGCATTTATTGAGATGACCATATGGTTTTTCTCCTTCAATTTGTTACTATGTTTAATCACATTGATTGATTTGCATATATTGAAGAATCCTTGCATTCCTGGAATAAACCCCACTTGATCATGGTGTATGATCCTTTTTATGTGCTGTTGGATTCCGTTTGCTGGTGTTTTGTTGAGGATTTTTGCATCTATGTTCATCAGTGATATTGACCTGTAGTTTTCTTTCTTTGTGACATCCTTGTCTGGTTTTGGTATCAGGGTGATGGTGGCCTCCTAGAATACATTTGGGAGTGTTCCTCCCTCTGCTGCATTCTGGAAGAGTTTGAGAAGGATAGTTGTTAGCTCTTCTCTAAATGTTTGATAGAATTCGCCTGTAAAGCCGTCTGGTCCTGTGCTTTTGTTTGTTGGAAGATTTTGAATCACAGTTTCAATTTAAGTTCTTGTGATTGGTCTGTTCATATTTTCTATTTCTTCCGGATTCAGTCTTGGCACGTTGTGCATTTCTAAGAATTTGTCCATTTCTTCCAGGTTGTCCATTTTATTGGCATAGAATTGCTTGTAGTAATCTCTCATGATCTTTTGTATTTCTGCAGTGTCAGTTGTTACTTCTCCTTTTTCATTTCTAATTCTATTGACTTGAGTCTTCTCCCTTTTTTTCTTGATGAGTCTGGCTAATGGTTTATCAATTTTGTTTATCTTCCCAAAGAACCAGCTTTTAGTTTTATTGATCTTTGCTATCATTTCTTTCATTTATTTTTCATTTATTTCTGAGCTGATATTTATGATTTCTTTCCTTCTACTAACTTTGGGTTTTCTTTGTTCTTCTTTCTCTTATTGCTTTAAGTGCAAGGTTAGGTTGTTTATTAGAGATGTTTCCTGTTTCTTAAGGTAGGATTGTATCGCTATAAACTTCCCTCTTAGAACTGCTTTTGCTACATCTCATAGGTTTTGGGTCATTGTGTCTCTATTGTCATTTGTTTCTAGGTATTTTTAAATTTCCTCTTTGATTTCTTCAGTTATCACTTCGTTATTAAGTAGTGTATTGTTTAGCTTCCATGTGTTCGTATTTTTTACAGGTCTTTTCCTGTAATTGATACCTAGTCTCATAGCGTTGTGGTCAGAAAACATACTTGATACAATTTCAATTTTCATAAATTTACCAAGGTTTGATTTGTGACCCAAGATATGATCTATCCTGGAGAATGTTCCGTGAGCATTTGAGAAAATGTGTATTTTGTTGTTCTTTGATGGAATGTCCTATGAATATCAATTAAGTCCATCTTATTTAATGTATCATTTAAAGCTTGTGTTTCCTTATTTATTTTCATTTTTGATGATCTGTCCATTGGTGAAAGTGGGATGTTTAAGTCCCCTACTATAAATGTGTTACTGTCAATTTCCCCTTTTATGGCAGTTAGCATTTGCCTTATGTATTGAGGTTCTCCTATGTTGGGTGCATAAATATTTACAATTGTTATATCTACTTCTTGGATCAATCCCTTGATCATTATGTAGTGTCCTTCTTTGTCTCTTTCTAATAGTCTTTATTTTATAGTCTATTTTGTCTGATATGAGAATTGCTCCTCCGGCTTTGTTTTGCTTTCCAGTTGCATAGAATAACTTTTTCCATTCCCTCACTTTCAGTCTGTATGTGTCCCTAGGTCTGAAGTGGGTCTCTTGTAGACAGCATATATATGGGTCTTGTTTTTTTATCCATTCAGCCAGTCTGTGTCTTTTGGTGGGAACATTTAAGCCATTTACATTTAAGGTAATTATCGATATGTATGTTCCTATTCCCATTTTCTCAATTGTTTTGGGTTTGTTATTGTAGGTCTTTTCCTTCTCTTGTGTTTCTTCCCTAGAGAAGATCCTTTAGCGTTTGTTGTAAAGCTGGTTTGGTGGTGCTGAACTCTCTCAGCTTTTGCTTGTCTGTAAAGGTTTCAATTTCTCCATCAAATCTGAATGAGATCCTTGCTGGGTAAAGTAATATTGATTGTAGGTTTTTCTCCTTCATCACTTTAAATATGTCCTGCTACTCCCTTCTGGCTTGCAGAGTTTCTGCTGAAAGATCAGCTGTTAACCTTATGGGGATTCCCTTGTATGTTATTTGTTGTTTTTCCCTTGCTGCTTTTAATATGTTTTCTTTGTATTTAAATTTTGACAGTTTGATTAATATGTGTCTTGACATGTTTCTCCTTGGATTTATCCTGTATGGCACTCTCTGTGCCTCCTGGACTTGATTAACTATTTCCTTTCCCATATTAGGCAAGTTTTCAACTATAATCTCTACAAATATTTTCTCAGTCCCTTTCTTTTTCTCTTCTTCTTCTGGAACCCCTATAATTCGAATATTGGTGCATTTAATGTTGTCCCTGAGGTATCTGAGACTGTCCTCAGTTCTTTTCATTCTTTTTTCTTTATTCTGCTCTGCGGTAGTTTTTTCCACTATTTTATCTTCCAGGTCACTTATCCATTCTTCTGCTTCAGTTATTCTGCTATTGATCCCTTCTATAGTATTTTTAATTTCATTTATTGTGTTGTTCATAGTTGCTTGTTTCATCTTTAGTTCTTCTAGTTCCTTGTTAAATGTTTCTTGCAGTTTCTCTATTCTATATTCAAGTTTTTGGATCACATTTACTATCATTATTCTGAATTCTGTTTCAGGTAGACTGCCTATTTCCTCTTCATTTGGTAGGTCTGGTGGGTTTTTATCTTGCTCCTTTATCTGCTGTGTGTTTTTCTGTCTTCTCATTTTGCTTATCTTACTGTGTTTGGGGTCTCCTTTTTGCAGGCTTCAGGTTCATAGTTCCCATTGTTTTTGGTGTCTGTCCCCCATGGCTAAAGTTGGTTCATGGGTTGTGTAGGTTTCCTGGTGGAGGGGACTAGTGCTTGTGTTCTGGTGGATGAGGCTGGATCTTTTTTTTCTGGTGGGCAGCTCCACATCTGCTGGTGTGTTTTGGGGTGTCTGTGGACTTATCTGCTAATGGGTGGGGTTGTGTTCCTGTCTTGCTAGTTGTTTGGCATAGGGTGTCCAGCACTGTAGCTTGCTGGTCGTTGAGTGAAGCTGAGTGCTGGTGTTGAGATGGATATCTCTGGGAGATTTTCGCCAATTGATATTACATGGACGTGGGAGGTCTCTTGTGGACCAGTGTCCTGAAGTTGGCTCTCCCACCTCAGAGGCACAGCACTGACTCGTGGCTGCAGCACCAAGAGACTTTCATCCACACAGCTCAGAATAAAAGGGAGAAAACGTAGAAAGAAAGAAAGAAAGATGATTAAGGAAAATAAAATAAAGTAAGATAAAATAAAATAAAGTTATTATAATAAAAGAATAATTATTAAGAAAAAAATTTTTTTAAGTAAAAAAAAAAAAAATTGGACGGATAGAGCACTAGGACAAATGGTGAAAGCAAAGCTATACAGACAAAAATCTCACACAGAAGCATACACATACACACTCACAAAAAGAGGAAAAGGGAAAAAATAATAAATCTTGCTATCAAAATCCACCTCCTCAATTTGGGATGATTTTTTTGTCTATCCAGGTATTCCACAGATGCAGGGTACATCAAGTTGATTGTCGAGATTTAATCCGCTGCTCCTGAGGCTGCTGGGAGAGATTTCCGTTTCTCTTCTTTGTTCGCACAGCTCCCGGGGTTCCACTTTGGATTTGGCCCCGCCTCTGCATGTAGGTCGCCGGAGGGCATCTGTTCTTCACTCAGACAGGACAGGGTTAAAGGAGCTGCTGATTCAGGGGCTCCAGCTCACTCAGGCCTTGGGGAGGGAGAGGTACGGAGTGCAGGGCAAGCCTGCAGCGGCAGAGACCGGCATGACATTGTTGCACCAGCCTGAGGTGCGCCGTGCATTCTCCTGGGGAAGTTGTCCGTGGATCCCGGGACCCTGGCTGTGGTGGGCTGCACAGGCTCCCCGGAAGTGGGGTGTGGATTGTGACCTGTGCTTGCACACAGGCTTCTTGGTGGCGGCAGTAGCAGCCTGAGTCTCATGCCCAACTCTGGGGTCTGCACTGTAGGCTGCGGGTCGCGCCCGTCTCTGGAGCTCCTTTAAGCAGCACTCTTAATCCCCTCTCCTTGCGCCCCAGGAAATAAAAAGGTAAGAAAAAGTCTCTTGCCTCTTTGGCAGTTAGATACTTTTTCCCGGACTCCCTCCCAGCTAGCCGTGGTGCACTAACCCCTTCAGGCTGTGTTCACTCCGCCAGTCCTCTCCCTGCACTCCGACCGAAGCCCGAGCCTCAGCTCCCAGCCCTGCCCGCCCCGGCGGGTGAGCAGACAAGCCTCTCGGGCTGGTGAGTGCTGGTCGTCACCGATCCTCTGTATGGGAATCTCTCCACTTTGCCCTCCGCACCCCCGTTGCTATGCTCTTCTCTGCAGCTCCGAAGCTTTCCCCCTCCACCACCCGCAGTCTCCGCCTGTGAAGGGGCTTCTAGTGTGTGGAAACCTTTCCTCCTTCACGGCTCCCTCCCACTGGTTCAGGTCCCGTCCCTATCCTTTTGTCTCTGTTTATTCTTTTTTCTTTTCCCCTACTCAGGTACGTGGGGAGTTTCTTGCCTTTTGGGAGGTCCGAAGTCTTCTGCCAGCGTTCAGTAGGTGTTCTGTAGGAGTTGTTCCACATGAAGATGTATTTCTGATGTATCTGTGGGGAGGAAGGTGATCTCTGCGTCTTACTCTTCCGCCATATTCCCCTCTAAGTTTCATATTTTGAGATTGAGATTCCATGCATGAGTATCAGTTTTCATGTTTGTAGTGCAAAATTCCACATTTGGCAATTGAGATTATACATGTGTTGCAAAGTTCCATGACAGGGTGACAAGTATTATTGTATTGAGTAGTCAACATCTATTCCATACCTACATGTCCAGTAGCGACATGTAGAAGTCAAGGTTCCACACCTAGAGGATCAAATTCTATGCCTAGAGAGTCAGGAGTCACATTTTAAACTAGTTTCCATGTCTGCAAAGTCAAATTCCATAGTTTATGTTCCATGATTAAAGGGCCATATTCTATACCTGGAGAGAGACGTTTCATGCTTAGGGGGCTAGTTTCCAGTCCTGGAGATCTAAGTTCATACCTGTTAGGCTGGGCCTCATTTTAAAAACCACGATTTATGCCTGGAAAAGCAGAATTAACATCTAAAAGTTTTAAATCAATGTCTGAAAGATCAGATTCCATAATTGGTTGGTCAGATTCCATTTCTCTGGGCTCATGTTGTACACAGAAAGTCCTAAGGTCTTTATTTATTGGGTCCAATTCTATGTTTAGCGTAAGGTTCTACAGCTGGACTGTGAGGTTTCATGCCTGATGGCCAAGTTTTACAACTGGATAATTGTGCTTCATGCCAGGTAGTTTGGGTTATGTGTTTGGAAGTACAGGTTCCATGCCTGGTGTGCCAAGTTCCATAATGTACTATAGTTCCATGGTACAGGTTACATGGCTGTAGCAGCTGAAGTGCTTCTTTCCATGTCTGAAAGGCCGGATTTCATGCTGAAAGGACAGAATTCATGCCTGTAGGGGTTGAAGCCCTGTGTGGAAGATGTTGCATGACTGCACGCAACTCACCATGCTTAGAGAGTTCATTTCCACACTGGAGAGTCACATTCAATGCATGGGGCCAGGTTTCATACCTGGAGGTGAAGGGGAGGGAAGGTCTATTCCATGTCTGCAGAACCAGGTTCCTATGAGTGGGAGACTATTTCCAGGCCTAAAGGACCAGGTCTGGAGCCTGGGTTGCTTAGTTTCATAACTGGAACTTCAGAGTCCATGTGCCAAAAGCAGGTAGTCCAGACACAGCTGTGCTTTAGCGAGGAAAGATTTACCTTCAAATTTATTATTCCAGAAATGACCTAGATTGCCAAATTGAAGCTGTGTTGTGATATGTTACCCAAGAATAAACAGAAAAATTATAAAACTTGCCAGGCATTTTATTTAGTGACACAGTAAAACAAAAACAAACAAACAAAAAACAACAACAAAATAAATAATGCTTCTACTGAATAAATTTATTTGAAGGGGACAGTGGTAGACACAAATCAAATATTGTGGTTACACACAATAGTTGTGACTGTTCAACTTAGTAGTGACACCAGAAATTACTGAGCACTATTTAAGTCTATACCTGCATTGCTAAGTCTATAACAGAGCTGTATCTTTTAAGTCCATAGGATATGTCCTACCTATTATCTGACAGATAAGAAAACTTTGGCACAGAGAGGTTTACTGAATTTCCCGAAGTCTCCTAAATGGTATACAGTAGAAGGAGAATATGAACTCTGCTAAATTTTATGTATTTTAAATGATAATTGTGTATGTCTGAAGTCTTGAATCAACCCAAAATGAGAAGTAGTTAGTGCTAATTCCCTGGCTGCACAACAAGACTCAGCTCTCCCTGTGGTATGAGGCACAAAATCTACATTTTGAACTAAAAAATAATTTTGCATAGTATAAGAAAAAAATGGTATATCAAGTCCAAAAACTCTTTCTTATAACAATAAAAAACAAATTCCATTCAACTTTAGAGGTGTGAATTTATGGCATGCACATGGTGTGATTGTCATAATTAATTTTTATGAAGCAATTTTCATCCCTGAAGCATTTTATAAAATTAAGTAATTCGTCTTCACCATATCTTTTAGAGAGAGATAATTGTACTCTGTCTGCAAAGAACCTCTGTCATGGGACTCAAAATACTTTATGAATATTATGTATAGTGAAGAGCAGACTTCAAGCACTTCAGATACATACAAGCTGACACTGAGGATATTAGAACTCATTCATTCACTAAGCAAATGTTTATTTAGTGTCATCACTAGAAATCTATAACTGTGTGGCTGATGTCCCCAGGAGGTACGACATTGTCTGCCTGGCTGAATGCAGTGGAGATTATGAGGGTGGGGTGTTCTCTTTAGAAAAGACAACAAATCACTCTTGACTTCTTTGCCCCAGATAAAGAACTGATATCATGAGGGCAGTTCACCAAATGGCATAGTCTTCCCCTTCCTTCTGTTCACATTTCCCAACCTGTAGAGTTTATTTCTGAATAGGCTAAAGATTATGGATTGCCTCAAACTTGTAGCACAGACTCCCAATGTTTTCATTCCTCTACTCATCTTAACTAGCAACATTTCCCATTGCCACATGTCCCCCTTTATTTTCAACCCTGTGTAAGTCTCTAGCACCACTCTGAACTATAGTCTGAAAGAATTTCTAGCCCATAAATCTGAGGTTTAGTGAAAATTCAATCATCTTTTAGTCTAGTAACACTTTTTGAAAGCTAGGCTTTTGTCTTGTCTTAGGTGAGATTCCCTAGAAACAGAGTCTAATAGTGGATATTTGTGCAAGTGAATTATACGGGAGAAACCAGAGAGTGAAAAAATCAGTATATCAGAAAATCACAAATTCCCCAAGAAGTTCACTGAAAATGATGGTGATTGGGGCCATTTCTGCTTCTGCACCTTAGTTTGCAGACCCATGTGTTCTATCTGTTGGGGACACAATACCATGTAATTGATGTTAATAGAGGGCATATACTGCATCCTTAAGAAAAATGCCCCCAAATCACAGATCCTTTGTATTTGTAAGATGGTATGTTGTAGGAGCAGTGGATCTCATCATCATGTACCCAATGCTATATCTACTTTTCTATAAAGTGAGTCTCTTGTCCCAAGACAATGTTATATAGGATCCCATAAAGAAAAATCCATTACTCTGATTATGGTACTAGTTCAGACACTGTGGGAAGCAAAAGTAAATCTCCACTGCTACCTCAGGAAGAATTGCTGTCTTTCCTAGGGTAGAAGAGGTCCATATAATTAACTTGCATTATAGTCTCAGTTTACAATTGAGTATCATTTTCAAGCAGGATTTGTTCCTGTCACAAGAAATGATAAATTTGTATATTTGGAACTGCAAATCTAGTTGTTCATGCTTTATGTAAGCAAATTAAATTCTTCTTTGAGATTATTAGCAATTTTAATACTATGAATTCTACTGAGATTTGAAGAATTTAAATGATTACAATAAGTTATATAATGGGTTCATTGATCAGAAGACATTACCAAGAAGAGGTAACACATGAACTGAGACTTGAAGGATGACTTCAAGTTCCCCAGGTGGAGATATAGGATTGGGGAGAGCAGATAGTTGGATATGTTGGAGCAAAGGTGTGGAAAAGGGAAAGAACAAGGTTAGTGTGAGGAATACCTACTGTCTAGTTTGACACAGTTGAAACAATAGCTATAAAGATAGTATGGTGACACATCTATAGAAGTACATGAACAGAATAGTGGGCTTCAGAGTTAAATCTTCATTAAATGAATTCGTATATGATAATAATATCATAAGTGATGATACTGGTTATTGATATACATACCAAACCTTTTGAAGTTAGAGTCACAGTAGACCTACCAGGGCATGGCAGACTCAGAATAGAAATTCTTCTGTTCTTATTTATCATGAATGCCAGGGTATTATTATTTAAACATTTCTCTTAATATGAACTGTCTAAAAACTATAAATATCTTTGCAATATTTCTGATTATTGGATCTATAAACTGGATCTATATAGATGCATGCTGTATATTTATCATAGCATGATTACAATAATATACAATCATTATAGATTTTTAAATATAAGAAAATATTGTCACTTGAACTCTTATTATCCAGATAAAATAGCCACTATTATTTTGTATTTTGGTAACCTTTCTTCCCAATATCTCTGGGTTTACACAGACACATGCACACCCACAGTCTCACTCTCTTTACATGCTTGCATACATTATATCATACATTAAATATCTTTTAAAAACTGATTTGATGCAGTTTTGAATATATCAAAATTGATTGGACCAATCCTCTGTTCATGAACATTTGGGGGGACATGATCTACATGGTGGAGTAGTAGGACGTGAAATTCACCTCCTCCCACAAATGCATCAGAAATACATCTACCTGGGGAACGACTCTCACAGAATATCTACTGAATGCTGGCAGAAGACCTCAGACGTCTGAAAAGCCAAGAAAATCTCCACATAAACAGGCAGGACAAAAGAAAAAAGAAGAAAACAAAGTGAGAAAGGAATCAGGGTGGTACCTGCACCCCTGGGAGGGAGCTGTGAAAGAAGAAATGTTCCCGCACCCTGGGAAGTCCCCTCACCAGTGAGGAGGTCAGGTGGGACAAAGGGGGAACTTCAGAACCTTGGAGGAGAATGCAGCAACAGTATTGCAGCAGCCAGAATAGAGAGAGACCTGCACAAATGGTCAGTGCCACCGTCCTGCACTCCTCAGCCTGACATGCATGTCCACTGGTGTGTGCAGGGGGCTGGATCCTGAAGCTCGAGCTTCAGATATCAGACCCAGAGAGAGGGCTGGGGTTGGCTGCACAGAAACAGGCTGTGCAGGGTCTGGAGTCTGGTGTGACTTCAACTGAGGGTGTATATGGGGGAAGCCTGGGCTGCCTTAGAGGCCAGGTGCCATTGTTTGGAGGGGGTGCATGAGTGGGGGAGCAGGATCTGCCATTGCAGCCTCTTTCCCTGTGCATGCTCTCATGCAGCAGGACACCATGTACACCAGCTCCAGGAGCATTTGTGAGCCACTGACGCTACCCTCACAGACTCCAGGAGTGATTGCAAGCCACCTCCACTCCCATCACATGCTCCAGGGGTGTGTGTGAGCCACCACTGTCACTGAAAACTCCAGGACCAGGCACCAACCAGTGCATCTGGCTACCCCTTATCAAGGGGATAACAACCAGCACATGCTGAGGAAAGAGGCAACAGGAATCTATACAAAACAGCCCTCACACCAAAAATTTTAAACCTACACAAGTGACACGGGGCTGCTTCCACATATAAATAGCCCTCCAAGACCACAGTAAATAATTGTTTCTTCTAAATCACAGACTATGAGAAATGTAGGTAAAATGAAGCAGAGGACCCACTCCCAGTTAAAAGACCAAGAGCATTCCCCTGAGAAAACAATGAAACAGACAACTTCAGTCTAATAGGCACTGATTTCTAAAAGGAGATAATGAGAATACTGAAGGAATTAAGAAAGGTTTTCAATAGAAATGCAAAGTACTATAAAAAGAAACTAGAAACTATAAAGAAGAACCAAGAAAAATTAGAAAACACATTTGCTGAGAAGACAGCTGAGCCAAAGGCAATAAATAGCATAATGAATAATGAATAAGTGAGCTGGAAGATAGAATAATGGAAATCACCCAATCAGGACAGAAGTTGGAAAGCCAAATGAAAAGAATATAAGAGACTTATGTGATAATATAAATCATGCCAATATACACATAATAGGGATTCCAGAAGGGAAGAAGGAGAAAAGGGGATCAAAAATGTATTTCAAGAAATTATGGCTGAAAACTTCTCAAACCTAAAGAAGGAAACAGATATCCAGGTACAGGAAGCACAGAGGTTCCCAAATAAGATAAATCCAAACAGACCTACACCAAGACATCTTATAATAAAAATGGTAAAAGTTAAAGGTAAAGAGAGGATTTTAAAGGCAGCAAGATAAAGCAAAAAGTTAATTACAAGGAACCCCCATAAGGCTATCAGCTGATTTCTCTACAGAAAAGTTGCAGACCCAAGGGAGTGACGAGATATATTCAAAGTCCTGAAAAGGAAAAATCTGCAACCTAGGACACTCTAACCAGCAACATTATCATTTAGAATAGGAGAGATAAAGAATTTCTCAGAGAAACAAAAGCTAAAAGAATACAGCAATACTAAACTTATTCTAAAGTAAATATTGAAAGGTCTTCTCTAAATAGAAAAGAAGTAAGAATCTATAGGGAAAAGAAAAATCACAATTAGGAAATAAATCACTTAAGCTGGTACACAGATTTTAAAGAAATCAAAAGTTTTCTGTGAAAGTGATGATAACCACAATGAACAGCAAAAGGATGAACATGTAAAAGAGGACATCAAAATCATAAAATGTCAGGGAGTAGAGTTAGAAAATGTGTATCTTTTTCCTAGAATGTGGTTAAGCCTATATAACTACCAGTCTGAGGAAAGTAGATAAGGAAGGGGTTAATACGCTTGAAAAACAAGGTAACCACAAATTAAAAACATACAATAGATCCACAAAAACCAAAAAGAAGAGAACATAAGTATAACACAAAAGAAAATAACCAAACTACAAAAGGAAAAACAAACAGAAAAAGAAAGGGACAAAGAAGAAATATAAAATCAATGGGTAAACAAGGTTTAAACTGGCAATAAATACATGTCTGTCAATAATTAACTTAAATGTTAATGGACTAAATACTCCAATAAAAAGACACAGAGTGGCAGATTGGATGAAAAACAAGAGTGTACAATATGATGCTTACAAGAGACCCACTTTAGGGCAAAGAACACACATAGATTGAAAGTGAGAGTATGGAAAAAGATGTTTCATGCACATGGAAATGACAAAAAAGTGGGGGTCGCAATACTGACAAAATAGACTTTAAAACAAAGGTAATAAAGAGAGATAAGAAGGACACTGTATGATGATAAAAGGATCAACACAAGACGAGGATTTTATTCTCATCAACATATATACACCTAATATAGGGGCACCCAAATACATAAAGCAAATACTAGGAGACATAGAGGGAGAAATTGACAGGAATACAATAATTGTAGGAGACTTCAACACCCCACTCACATCAATGGGCAGACTTTTCTAGACAGAAAATCAATAAGGCAACAGAGATCCTAAACGATACAATAGAACAGTTAGACTTAATTGATATTTTCACAACATTACATCCAAAAACCCCCCCAAGAATACACATTCTTTTTAAGTACACATGGAACATTCTGTAGGATTGACCACATACTAGGGTACAAGAGAAGCCTCAACAAATTTAAGACTATAGAAATTATCTCAAGCATCTTTTCTGACCACAACAGCATGAAACTAAAAATCAACCACAGAAAGAGAAACAAGAAAAAACTATTACATGGAGACAAAATGACATGCTACTAAAAAACCAATGGGTCAATGATGAAATCAAAGGGGAAATTTAAAAATACCTTGAAACAAATGACAATGAAAACAGAACCATACAAAATATATGTGATACAGCAAAAGCAGTTATTAGAGGGAAGTTTATATAGAGGGTGGGGGTGAAGTGGGGAGGCAAACTGATGAGGGACATACAAAAGGTGGAAAGGAGATGATAGATGAATTTGCCACCCCCCTTCCTCTGTCCCAGGAGAGTTCCCAGGTACAGTGGGTCTACACAGCCAGACAAGAGAAATCTGGCATGAGCCAGTGACTAGGTGTATTTTCTTGTGAAACTGTGGCCACCTCACTAAGTATAATTTTTTTTTCTTTCTCCTTCCTTTCCTGCCTGGCTTCCCTTTTCCACCACTTTTGCTACCTGAGTATTGTAGCTGCCAATAAAGTTTGCCCAAGTAAACTTTGCCTCAGACTCTATTATTAGACAATCTGTGCTAAGATATATTCTTTATGATGTTGTCTGCTCCTTAGAGGGAAGTGCCTAGAAGTAAAAGTACTGGGCTAAAGGGATCAACATTTTAACTTTAATACAAATTGCATAACTACCTTCCACAGAAGTTGAATTAGTTTACCCACCTCATGAAATTAATGCTGATTTCTTTTTGAGGCTGAAAATGATGGACTGTGAAATGAATTCTCTTTTCTCGCCTTTAATCTTTTTTGTCTTTTCCTAAAATTAACACTAAAGTCATACTGTTTCTGAAAGAAAATAAGTTCAATAAGTTCAAAAGTTCAATAACTTTAATATGCAGTTCAGCCTGGGGAAAAGTGTTCCATGGTAAACTGCAACATTTTACTTGTTTACCAGTTGTCCTCATGCATTTTTCCCATGAAAGAAACTGATATATAACTCATCTAATTTAAATATTCCTTTTTATATGAGGTACTGATTTGCTGAATTTACTTATTAATTTAATTTATTTATTTCACCAATATCCCATTTTATTTAATATTCATAACCATTTTCTCTTTTCAAGGTTTGTGTGTTTTCATCAGGTGTATATATATATATATATATATATATATATATATATATATATATATATGAATGAACATGGCAGTTTTTCATGTAATAGATTTTTTCAATAATACTTGCTAAGACACTATGGAGTGCTGGGTGCTTAATACACAGTGGAAATAAAGCAAGGTAACAGACCTCCGCCTTTTTTGAGTTTACAATCCACAGACACAACAACAGACAGGTTGCACGGTTTGAGTGTCTGCACTGGAAAAGTATTGAGTCATTGAAAGGCTGCCTAAAGCTTCCCAAGGGAAGTGAGCTCTAAACTGAAACCTAAAGAATGAATAGGAGTTGAGGAGGCAAAAGCATGGAAGTGAGGAACTGAAGCAAACTTGTGTGTTTGTGTGTGCACACAAATACATGTGCATGTGTGTGTCTGTAAATGCATGTATAAGTGCATGTGTCTAGAAGGTGGGCTCCTAGGGAGAGATGAAACTGGATTTTTCAGGATCTTGAGAATATCACAAAGGCCACAAATATTGAATCCTAAGGTTAATGGTGGTCACTGAGTATTTGTGAGCAGGGAAAAAATTAAGATCATATAATCCAGGATCATTGCTCTGACATTGGTTGAAGCATTAATAGGTGAAGGAAATATGAGAGGTATGGAGTTCCAGAAGGAGGCTGTAGCTCCAGAGGGAGGATGTCCCTGGGGCAAGTTGGAACAGAAATGTATACAAATGTAGGGCTATAGGTTCCAGAACTCTTTATGTGTTAGAATTTATAAGCCCTGGTGAATCCCTGGATTTCTGAGGGGTTAGGGAAGGCAAAAATGATTCCCATTCTTCTTTAAAAAGATTAATATTTTCCATCAAAGTGTGTCCTGTTCTTTTGGTTGTACTAACAGGAACCATGAAGAGATTTATGTAACTGCTTCTTACTTAAATTAATGATTAACTTTTGTTGAGCAACTATTTTGAGCCAGGCATGGGATATTTCATTTAGTCCTCATAACTTTCCATGAGGTAAGTGCTATTATCAGTCCACCTTCAGATGAAGAAAATAAGCTAAATAATTTGCCTAAAGTCACACAGGTCAAAAGTGGAAAAGCCTGTGCATGACCCAGCCTTCTCTACCTCTCTCTCTCTCTCTGTCTCAATACCTCACATGATTATGATGACTTCTGTTAGCAAAACTGAAAGAGAACCCAATAAAATTAGAAAAATATTTTAAACCTAAAGCAAGTTTGCCCATTGGAAGATGGGTAGTTCATTCAAAAGAATGTTAAAGGACCAATATCTTAGAAATTGTCAATTAATGTAAGTAGGGCAGAACTTTATAATTACATATCAGTTTTTGTTTTTTCTTCTTTTTGAAGTGTGACTGAAATTGCCAATTTTTAAAGTGTCATTCCTTTAAGCCAAATCCTTCCCATTCCATATTTTTTCTAACAGACAAATTTGAAGCTGGGAAGGAAATTTGAAGGAGGAAGTCACTGCTGTTTTTAAGCTCTGAGAATTTTCCCAAGTATAATTCAGCTTGTAAATTGCTTTCTTAAATTAGACTGTTTTAAAAAATTTTCCTGATGTAATAAAATGGTGTATTTTATATGTTATTTAATAGGATTGAATCTACTTACCTCAAGGATGTACTACAGTCCAAAAGGACTAGTTTTCTTCATAAAAAGTTATGAGTTGTATGTTGTGGATTCTGAAACATGTACAAGAAGAATAGCTGTATGATTGGAATATGGTTTCCAACTTTTCTACAGTGAAAAGTAGTTTAATAATTTAAAAATCACTTTCAAACAATTGTTATTGTTTCAAACAACCTTGGCTCATCTACAAACTAGGTAACATATTTCAGTTTGTGGGGCTCTGTTTTGAAGAAATTGTTGAGTAATCAGTCTGTTTTTACATATTTCCCTAATTAGAGGCTAATCTATTTTTAAGGGGAAACATCAAATGCATTTTGGAAGCCGCTATCATATGAGGGAGCAACAAAGAGGTGAAAATGCTAAAAAGTGTGAAACCGAGCACTTTTCATCCTCTACATGATTGTGGGCATATGATTACTAGGACAGTGCTTACAAGGTGAAGAGTGGGTGCATTCACAGTGTTCACATTCTCTCTTTACACCTCTTTGAGGTTAATAAAATTCACAGTGTTGCACACTTAATGAAGACCCTACTGTCTGCTGGTTACTGGCTTACTCAACCAGTATGACTGATCACTTCTTTTGCTTCAAGAACAATGCTAAGTGCCGGGAACACAGTGATGAGCAAAAAATTCAGGGTGTGCCCACAAAGTGCTCACAGACAGATTTATGTCCATTCTCATTAATCCCACAAAAATCTTACAAAATGGCCATTAAGATTCAGACAGATTAAGTGCCTTGCTCATGACTCCAGAGTTGGATTTGGATCCCCCATTCCCACCCCTACTGCACTACCTAATACTGGTTCCTATGGGTTTAGTGACACATCACCAGGAATTCATTGTGAGATCCCTAAATGTCCACACTTGTAGAGTCTGAATCACAAGGGGATGAAGCCTGTTTCTAGGGCCTGGATAAAACCTTTGGGGCATCTACACAGAGTTGTCAAGTCCTCTTTCCCACGTCCCTACAAGCCTGAATTTTTAAAATGTATAGATGCTTATTAAAATTATAATTTCCTATATTTTCTGATTGTGAAATGGTAGATAAATTGATCAACGTTTAACCTTTCTCTTTTTGGGGGGTTAAGGTGCCCCTGCTGTGTTTCCCTAAGCACACTCTTAGTCGGCCACTGATGACCCAGCACCAGTCCTGCCCAGATTTAGCAGCTTATGCTTACAAGGTTTCCTTCAGATATTGAGGCCCTTCTGCTTTGCCTCTGTATGTTTTTATCATCAACTCATGTGGTTGGATATTATGACAAGGAAGCAACTAAGATCCTTCATTCTTTTAATCTGATTCCTATATTCAGTGTAAGAATCATTTCATCTTTCTTTCTTTTGTTCATTCATTTCACTTTTATTGAGTGCCTGCCATCTGTTTAGCAATTTGCCAGATATAAGATATAAATGAAAAATGCAATTCTTACTCTCTAGCATCTCAGAGTTTAGACAGGCAGGTAGAGAGGATACTAAAAAAAATATTTTTAAAAAAATGTAAGAGACATGAAAAGTGTATATAAGAGTGCTATGGAAAGGAGGAGGGAAAACCAATCCAGCCCTGGGGATTGCTGGGGGCATTGGGAGAGGGAGACTCTTCTGGAGAGGAAATGATGTCTTCTTAAAACCCACTGTTAGTGGGAATGTAAATTGATACATCCACTATGGAGAACAGTATGGAAGTTCCTTAAAAAACTAAAACTAGAACTACCATATGACCCAGCAATCCTACTACTGGGCATATACCCTGAGAAAAACATAATTCCAAAAGAGACATGTACCACAATGTTCACTGCAGCAGTATTTACAATACCCAGAACATGGTAACAAGCTAAATGTCCATTGACAGATGAATGGATAAAGAAGAAGTGGCACATATATACAGTGGAATATTACTCATCCATAAAAAGAAACAAAACTGAACTATTTGTAGTGAGGTAGATGGACCTAGAGTCTGTCATACAGAGTTAAGTAAGTCAGAAAGAGTTAAAAAACACCATATGCTAACACACAAAATAAGGTTCCGAAGAACCTAAGGGCAGGACAGGAATAAAAATTCAGTCGTAGAGAATGGACTTGAGGACACGGGGAGGGGGAAGGGTAAGCTGGGACAAAGTGAGAGAGTAGCATTGACATATATACACTACCAAACGTAAAATAGGTAGCTAGTGGGAAGCAGCTGAATCACACAGGGAGATCAACTCCGTGGTTCTTTGTGACCACCTAGAGGGGTGGGTGAGGGAGGGTGGGAGGGGGATGCAAGAGGGAGGGAATATGGGGATATATGTATACATATAGCTGATTCACTTTGTTATACAGCAGAAACTAACACAACATTTTTATACTCCAATTATACTCCAATAACGGTGTTAAAAAAGAAAAACCCATTAAGTAATGAACAGGCCAGTTAAGGAAAACTGTATTCTAGGCAGAGAATGCCAAGGCAACAGCCCAGGAGCATAGGATAATGGCTATTTTTTGGCCCAATGGCACTTACTACTCTCAAGTCCTAATTTTTGTGATCTACAGTTACATAAATGGTCATGCAGAATAGGTGCTAATGGGGAGCTGTGCCATCCTCTGTCTTCTCTCAGCATTTACTGCAAGCCTCTGGTGATACTCTTGTCTCACTGTATTAAAGTTATCTATTAAAATAGTGTCTCTTTAAGTCACACATGTTCTGCAAAAGCGAGGACCAGTCTTTTTCATCATTTCCTCAGCTATGCGTGTCAGTTGGTGGCATGAAGCAGACACTTAACAGATATCCAAATAGAATTAATTTTTCTAACAAATTTTTTCCCCAATGACTTACCAAACCGTTCTCTTTAACAAGAAAAATTTAGATTGAACTTATCAGAGTTAAAGCATCAAAAACTAACTCTCACTAACTTTTCAGAGTTTTCTAACTAACTTTTCCATGGTGTAGCTACCACAAAAAATGGAGGTTCCTGCAAAAATTAAAAATAGAACTACCATATGATCTAGCCATCCGACTTCTGGGTATATATCCAAAGAAATGAAAACAGGATCTTGAAGAGATACTTTCATCCACATGTCCATTGCAGCATTATTCACAATAGCCAAGATATGGAAACAGCCTAAGTGTCCACTGATGGAAGAATGAATAAAGAAGATGTGGTTTATATATATAATTTAATATTATTCAGCCATGAGAAAGAAGGAAATCCTGCTGCTTGTGACAATATAAATGGACCTTGAGGGCATTATGCTGAGTGAAATAAGCCAAACAGAGAAAGACAAATATTCTGTATTTTGGATGGATACCAAGTCACTCAGAAGGTTGATAGGAAGGCTGGAGATTAAGCTTGGAGGACAAGACTGCTGAAATCACAGCCAAAGATCCCCTATTATACCAGTTAACTTGTCTTCAGGGGCTCCATTGGCTTTGTGGCCACTTGACACTACACTGCTTTTGCTCACTGATACTGTTTCCTTTCATGTACCTTGATACAGATTTAAAGTCCCAAGTGATACATCCTAGATCTCAGACTCTGCTCCAGCTGCCAGCGGAAAGGGAGAGGGACCATCTTCCCTCCTTGGAAGAGGTGAGTCCTGCCCCTGAACAGGATCCATACCATGGAACAGGTGCCTAGATGAGGACGACGGTTTGATCTTAGGCTGCCAAAGCAACAAAAATGTCCACCAATCTGACTGAAAGGTTTCTGAGTCATCGTTCCAAAGGATGGCCTTCTGTAAAATTTTTAAAATATAAATAAGATAGATTCCTGGCTGTCTGAAATGGTTTAGATAATAGTTCCTCCATGAAGCAGAGACAGATTGAAATACAATACATCCTCACATGGCTATCATCTCCTGAAATGCTAGAAATACCTTTGTGTCAAAGTCTTATTAGAAGCCCAAGAGCTGGAATTTAGAATGACATTCCTCTCCACCCACTCCGCCCCGCCAACCCCCCAACCATGATTTTGCTACAAGAAGTTGGTCAGAAGATGCATTTCCTCTCTCAAGTTTGTTGTCTTTTGTTTGTGACTGATACTATACACAGTGAAGCATCTGTGTTTCACAAAAATAATGTGTGAAAACAGTTTTCAAAAATGCACACTGTGTGTATAAAAAGAAAACCAAAAGTATGGTTACAACTTTGTAGTGCCTATTGAATTTGTCAGTGAATGGAAATCTAATTGCTATCCATTTCTACTGAAGCCTTCTATGAACATTACATTTCCATTAAATAGAGAACTCAGGTATAGCAATATGGTGTTCATGTTGAAATAGTAAAAATCATTACTGACTAGTTGTTTAAAAATTTATACTTCCTCTTGACAAATGGTTAGAGGAAATAACAGAAAATATCATTCATGTCAGCAAAGGTAAAAGGAACATATTTTCTGAAATGTTACAAATAGCTCCCTGGTTTTGAATGATGACTACAAATTATTCTCCTATTCTTCATTTATAATCACAGAAACTCTTCTTCAACACCTGCTGTTATTACCATGGGATTGGCATAAAAATATTATCACTTGCAGGGCTGAATTTAAGGACTGAGGGACCCACAGCTTGGGTTAGAGGGATCAGACCTAAACTGCACTTGTTGCAGAAAAATCTATTCAACACTCCATCCAATGGCAAGAACAAATAATATTGTATTTTTATAAACTTGGTAACAATGTTCATGATTAGTTCCCCTCCTCCTTCTCCTTCTGGTTTTTCTTCTTCAGTGATGTGAATGACCAGTATCCTTTTGATGAGTTGGTCAGTCCGTTTTTTAATGATTTTGTATTTTCTTTTGATGAATATTTGTCAAAAGAAAGGAGCAGTTCAGATAATGAGATTTACAGTTAATAAGCTAAAATCACAAAATGATGTTAGATTAATATTTCTAAAGTACAGCTCTAATCAATATCTGCCCTTATTCTAAAGTCTTTCACGTCTCTATCTAATTAAGTCTAGAGTTCTGGACTTCAAATGTCTTCAAGCCTGTCTTCTGAAATTTTATTCTGTCCTGTATGTATAGTACAGATCAGTTCAGTGGTTCTTAATCTTGGCTGTACATCATAATCACCTGGGAAGCTTTTCTTTTTCAAACACTGATGCCCAGGTGCAGCTGCGTGCTAATTGAATATGAACCTGGAGATGAAGCTCAGGCATCAATTTGTTTTTTCTGTTTTTTTTTTTTTAAGGCTCCTTATTTTTGTTATCTGTTGTCACAAAACAAACCCATACCAAGACTTATTTGTATAAAACAGTAACCATTTTATTATGCTACTGAATTCTGTGGGTTAAGAATTTAGATAAGGCATGGCACTGATGGTGTGTCTCTGCTCTACGATATTTGAGATCCTGGCTGAGACAACAAAAATGGCTAGGTGTGTCTCAAACAGCTATGTGCTGGAATCATCTAGAGGCTTCTTTATTCACTTTTCTGCCACTTAGGCTGAGATGACTCAAAGGCTGAGTTCAGATAGTACTGTCAGTCAGGGTGTCTACTCTGCTCCTCCATACAGCTTGGGCTTCCTCAAAGCATGGTGGCTCAAGGTAGTTGGATTTCCTATAGGAATCCCAGGACTCCAGGAGCAAATATTCCACTGAAAACGGTGGCATTGTGATGCTTTTTATATACCTAGACTCAGAAAGCATAGCATCACTTTTGCTGCATTTTATTCATTGAAGCAGTCACAATCCTTCAGATTCAAGGGGAGGGGACTCACGTCTCTACAGGAAAAGTGTCAATGAAATTGTGGCCATAACAAAAGTTGCCATACACCCCCTGGTAATTCCAATGTACAGCCAAAGTTGAGAAGAGCTGGATCCATTTCTTGCAAATACTGATCTACAGAGCAGGGCTGGGACTTGGGTGAGGCGAATGAGATACCTAGGGTGCAAAGGCAGTCACTCTCAGGATCATGCAAGTGCAGGGTAACACCTCCTTACATTTTGTGCCCAAGGCCATTTATCGGTCTCACACTAGTCTTGCCCCTGCTACAGAGCACCAGTGTATGAATCATGGGGGAAAGAAGGACTTAGATTCTTGGGTCTCATACTTTGATATTCTGATTCAGGAAGCCTGTGATGTAGACTGGGATTCTGTATGTTTTCAGAGATTCCAGTAGACTAATTACAGATTTCCATGTACTTTCCTGGGTGTCATGCCTTTGCTCATGCTGTTCCCTCTACCTGGAATGACCTTTCCTTCTGTTTCTATCAACTATAGAATATCTACCAATTTTTAAGATCTAAGATCAGGAGTATTTCAAATACTACCTCTTTTATCGGGCCTCTCTTGGTCCCATAAGCTAAATTATAAACTGTTCCCCCTAAGAAACCCGTAGCACTTTTTTATATGCCTTAAGGAACTCACATTTTGTCCTGGTAGTTTGTGAACTTGTCTTATAGAAAAAACATGTTCTCTTTTCTTGGAGGCCACCAAACGGAGATCTGGATCCACCCCATCAATTCTCACAGGCAGAGTCTTGTTTGAAAAAAAGTGCTATTTTCTTTGACTCATCTTACTCTGAGACAGTTCAACTTTGTAACCCACACAGCAACTGGTATGTACTGTGCACATTTTAGAAGCACAGTGGATATCTATCCTGATGGAAGGTGAGATTACCATTTTTGCAGACCTCAAATGTTGAATAATTGCCCTCGTTTACATTCTTAAGCATAGATAGGTATTGCATCCTTTATTGTGACTTCACCTTTGGAAAACTTGCTTGAACATTACCTGACAATCTTTTCCCCATAGAGAACTTTTTTTTTTTTTTTTTGATGCTCACTGTATGCAGAGTCCATACCCTTGACCATGGCACTACCACATTTAAGCCACAGAACCCTTTGAGGTAAGCACTGCTATTGTGATTCATTTTCCTGATGAGGAAAACCGAGACTAAATGATTTTTGCTAGATCACAAAATGACAAATTAACCAGGGCAGGTTCTGAACCTGGGCATCCAAGATTCCAAAAATGTGTGATTTTATCCTCACACTAATCCAGCCCCTCTTTGGTTGGTGGTATCCATTTACCGGTCTTTAGGGAGGGTAGGAAAGACAGGTGCACTTGTTCAAAATCAAAGTTGGCAAAACCTCTTGGAATCTCTCTTAACTCATACGATTTCTACCCGGGGTGAGCTTAGGGGCGTCCTTACTTTGTGCTCTTGCTTCTCAAGACACCTTTCCATCTGTTCCCCCTCTCTGTCTGGGCTACCTCCTTTCTCGCTGCATGTGGGACTGTTATGGAGTGGGCAGATACCTCAGTATTACATTCAGCCAAGGCCGATGGCGGTGCAGGAAGCGGGGGACGGTCATAGTCCACTCCCCCACAAAGTGGAGCAGCGCTTTGCTACGTGCAGGGATGAGACTGATCCAGTCGCTGCAGCCAAGAGAAGTGGGGGAGGCGCGAGTCAGAGCGCGTGGGAGCGCTGGGGGACAGAGGTAAGGAGGGGGAGAGCGAGCCAGAGAGAGACAGGAGTGAGGCTCGCCGGGAAGCGAACACCAGCTCCGGATCCCGAGCCCAGCAGCAGGCGGGGCAGAGACGGCAGTGCGGCATCCTTTGCCTGAGTCTGTGCAGCCGCCGAGCTCCACTCCCGCTCCCGGCCATCAGGGCTCCCAAGAATGGAGGATTCCCGGGAGACGTCGCCGTCCTCCAACAACTCCTCGGAAGAGCTCAGCTCTGAGCTGCAGCTGTCAAAGGGCATGTCGATCTTCCTCGAAGTAAGTACAGAGGGAAGGTGTTAGATCAGTGCCCCTCCCCGCCCCCACCCACCGCCATCGTCTTTTTTCTTACTCGGGAGGAGGGGTGTCGGCCCAGGAGCTGATCAGCCAGTGTTTTGCCCCCAGAACACCGGAGAGAACTACCTTCTACTTCGCTTCCCTCTCTCCCTGGTAAACCACCCAGTTAAATGCTGGAGAAATGACCACCACTCAACTTGTAAAAACGGCTGTCCCAGACCTAAAACCTGGGGCTTAACAACCCTTAATAAATTCCCAAAGTTAAATTTCTCAACAGCCTGGATTCCAATAGGGACTAGGTTTGTAAATACAACAGTCTCCATAGGGGTGGGGGGAGTTGTCCCAACTCATCTCTAATGTGCTCTGTTTGCAGCACCCACCTCGCAGATTCTCTGTGGTGACCAAGGGAATCGGTAGAAGTGGCAATGCCTCACCTCCTCCTCCAGCCCCCTAGAAAACACTTTGAAAACATATTTGTTTTTCATTTTTACCAGCGGTGGCCAAGATCTCTTTCATAATGATCCTTTTTTCACTGCCATATCCTATTTTTCCATTTTCCTGCTCTGTTATTGGCCTTCTGTACCTCTCCAAGTTGTAATTACTGTCATTATCTTCATCAGTTCAAGCATTTAGCTGTTCTTCTTTTGGACCTCTCCCTGGCTTCAGTATTGATTCTCTTCCTCCATTTCTCTGCTGTTGATGATCAGTTTTGTTCATTCTTATTTCCCTTTCTCTGATATTTTTCTGCCTTCATGCTATGGTTTCTATCTCTATAGCAGTTTTATTTCTTATTTGTTTCTCGATTTTGCTTTACTCTTCTTCCTGCTGGTCTCTATATTTCTCACCCTTTTGTTCAGCTCTTTTCTCTGCCTTTAGGTTTTGTGGTTTTCCTATCCCTCAGTTTCCTGCGGGGCACCCAGCTCTCTCAGCGTCTCAGTTGTCACATTCATGCTGTCCCCTGAGGTAGTTTCTGGCTCAGTGGGGACAATTCTGGCATGATAAAAGATGGGCAAAGGGCATTGAAGAGTGATTCGTGCTCTTTCCTCTAACCTTCTCTGAGTTATCATTTCTTATTAAAATCAAGGTGAGGGGACCAGAGGCCAAATACATTTATTTATTTGTGGAGCAATGAAAATATGAGGAAACCAAATTATTAGTATCATGATGGTGAAGCAGAAATGATGAATATAAGGGAGAGGAGGCAAGGAGCCCTCCCAAGTTTATTTTGAATGGATTAGCTTGAATTTTTTAATTGGGAGAGAAAACCCCTATCAATAATTAAACCTAGTGTAAGGCAAAAATATAGATAAGGTTCAACTTTGTTTCCTAGCAGCCTTCTCTTCTCATCACCATGCAGCTGCAATTGGGGATACAGGCATTCTGGACAGGCCATCTTCTTCCCACCAATACACATGTGGGATTCCAATTTCTTCCACTCAATAGGATTGTTAATACCTCATTCTTAATGAGGTATTAACAATACTAATGAGCACTAATCTCTGCTTAGTTTGGGTCAATCAGATGATGTTATTGGTGCTAATGGTTAAACTGGCTGATATTATTCCTTTTAAGTCTTGCCATTCAAGGCAAAAAAGCCTCTGAGGAACTAAGCAGGTAGAAAGAGGAGGCACACAGCACACCAGAGAAAGAAATCCTCAGGGACAGAGAGTCAGGACCCCTGAAAATCATCTCAGTTATAAGTTTGATGGCTAAACTGCCATGAAGTTGATTCAGAGAGAGAAAGAGGGGCTTCCATTCATTCTGAGCTGATCTTCAGCCTGTCCCCAAAGGATAACAAGTGCTTCCCTAAGACTTTTTTATTTTTCTGGAAGTGTATTTAATTTATTTAATTATTTATTTATTTATTTATTTATTTTTCTTCCAGTTTTATTGAGATATAATTGACTTACAGCACTATATAAGTTTAAGGTGTACAGCATAATGTACACCTTAATATATCCATAATGTGCACTTACGTACATCATGAAATGATTACCTCAATAAGTTTAGTGAACATCCATCATCTTGTATAGATACAAAATTTTAAAAATAGAAAGAAATTTTTCCTTGTGATGAAGACTCTTAGGATTTACTCTTTTAACAACTTTCACATATAACATGCAGTGTTGTTGATTATATTTATCATGTTGTTCATCATATTCCTAGTACTTATGTATCTTATAACTGGAAATTTGTACCTTTTGACCACCTCCTCCAATTTCTTCTCCTCCACCCCTGCCTCTGGTGACCACAAATGTGACCTCTTTTTCTATGAATTTGTTTGTTTGTCTGTTTTTTAATATAGTTGACTTATACCACTATGTTAGTTCCTATTTAACAACACAGTGAGCTGACATTTCCATACATTTCAAAATGATCACCATGATAAGTCTAGTTAAGATCTGTCATACAAAGATATTACATAGTTATTGACTATTTCCCCACATTGTAGATTTCATACCTGTGACTCATTTATATTGCAACTGAACGTTTGTACCTCTTAAACTCCCTTAGTTATTTTTCTTTCCCCCACCCCTCTCTCCTCTGTCAATCACCTTTTTGTTCTCTGTATCTATAACTGTTTCTTTTTGTTATGCTTGATCATTTGTTTTGTTTTATAGATTCTACATATAAGTGATATCATACAGCATTAATCTTTCTCTGCCTGACATATTTCACTTAGCATAATACCCTCTAGGTCCATCCACTTGTCACAAATGGCAAGATTTCATTCTTTTTTTTATGGCATATATTTTTATATTGCATATATATACCACTTCTGCTTTATCTATTCATCTATTAATGGCCACTTAGGTTGGTTCCACATGTTGGCTATTGTAAACAATGCTGCAATGAACATAAGGGGGCATATATCTTTTCTAATTACTGTTTTCTTTTTCTTCAGATAAATACACAGGAGTAGAATTTCTGGATCATACGATAGTTCTATTTTTTGAGGAATCTTCATACTGTTTTCCATAGTGGCTGCACCAATTTACATTGTCACCAATAGTGCATGAGGGTTCCCTTTTCTCCACATCCTCTCCAGTACTTGTATTTGTTGTCTTTTTTGATAATAGCCATCCTAACAGGTGTGAGGTGATATTTCATGGTGGTATTGATTTGCATTTCCCTGATGATGAGTGATGTTGAGCATCTTTCCATGTGCCTGTTGATCATCTGTATGTCTTCCTCGGAAAAAAGTCTGTTAAGATCTCCTGCCCAGTTTTTAATTGGGTAATTGGTTTTTTGGTGTTGAGTTGTACAACTTCCTTGTGTATTTTGCATATTAACCCCTTATCAGATATGTCATTTGCAAATATCTTCTCCCATTCAGTAGATGGAGTTTTTGTTTTGTCGATAGTTTCCTTCACAGTGCAAAAGCTTTTAAGTGTGTAGTACCATTTGTTTACTTTTGCTTTTGTTTCCCTTTACTGAGTAGACATATTCAAAAAAATATTACTAATAGTGATGTTAAAGTGTGTACTGCCTATATTATCTTCTAGAATTTATATAGTTTCAGTCTTACATTTAAGCCTTTAATTCATTTTGAATTTATTTTTGTGCATGGTATGAAAGAATAGTCCAGTTTGATTCTTTTGTATGTAGCTGTTCAGTTTTCTCAACACTTTTTTTTTTTTTTTTGGCCGCACCATGCAGCTTGTGGGATCTTATTTCCCTGACCAGGGATCAAACCCGGGCCCCAGAAGTGAAAGAACTGAGTCTTAACCACTAGACCAGCAGGGAATTCCCTTCAACACCATTTATTGAATAGGCTTTTTCCTCATATATATTCTTGCCTCCTTTGTGGTAGATTAATTGGCCATATAAGTGTGGGTTTATTTCTAGACTCTATTCTGTTCCATTGATCTATGTGTTTGTTTTTGTGCCAGTACAATACTGTTTTGATTACTGTGCCTTTGCAGTATAGTTTAAAATCAGGAAGCATGATACCTCCAGCTTTGTTCTTTCTCAAGATTGTTTTGGTTATTTGTGGTCTTTTATGTTTCCATACAAATTTTAGAATTATTTTTTCTAGTTCCGTGAATGCCATTGGTATTTTGATAGGGATTACACTGAATCTGTAGATTACCTTTGGTTTTAACAATATTAATTGTTAATATTGTTAATATTAATTGTTAACATTTTAACAATATTAATTTTCTAATCCATAAACATGGTATATCTTTTCATTTGTTTATGTTGTCCTCAATTTCTTTTATCAGTGTTTTATAGTTTTCTGAGTACAGGTTTCTTACCTCCTTAGGTTTATTCCTAGGTAATTTATTCTTTTTGATGTCATTGTATATGGGACTGTTTTCTTACCTTCTCTTTTAGATAGTTCACTGTTAGTGTATAGATATGCAACAGATTTCTATATATTAATTTTGTATCCTGGAACTTTGCCAAACCCATAATGAGTTCTAGTAGTTTTTTTGTGATATATTTAGGATTTCCTATATATAATATCATGTCATCTGTGAACAATGACAATTTTACTTCTTCCTTTTTTGTGTCAGCCTGCTGGTGGGCAGGGCCAGGGCCCAGGGTGTCCTGGGGTTGGTGCTAGCCTGCTGGTGCATGGGGTTGGTGGACACTTAGGTCACTTCCATATCTTGGGAATTGTAAATAATGCTTCTATGAACATTGAGCTGCATGTATCTTTTTTAATTAGTGTTTTTGTTTTTTTTAGATATATACCCAGGAGTGGAATTGCTGGGTCATATGGTAGTTCTACTTTTAGTTTTTTGAGAAATCTCCATTACTATTTTCCACAGTGGCTGCACCAATTAATATTCCCACCAACAGTATACAAGTGTTCCCTTTTCTCCATATCCTTGCTAGTATTTTTTATTTGTGTCCTTTTGCATAATAGCCATTCTGATCGGTGATATCTCATTGTAGTTTTGATTTGCATTTCCTTGATGATTAACAATGTTGAGCATTTTTTCATGTGCCTGTTGGCCATCTGCATTTCCTCTTTGGAATAATGTCTATTCAGCTCTTCTGCCCATTTTTAATTTTTTTCTTGATGTTGAGTTGTATGAGCTGTTTATATATATTGGTATTAATCTTTTATCAGTCATATCATTTGCAAATATTTTCTCCCAGTGAGTATTGTCTTTGCAATATGGTAAAGGGACAGTTTCTTTGGTACTGTGTATAACATAGCTGTGTATTATATTATCCAGATTTTTTTTTCTAGCAGTATACATTATCAGTTAGGGCTAATTTGATTGCTGTTAACAGAAAAAAATAACCCAAACTATTTTAAGATTTTAAAAAATAACAATTTATTGACTCTTGTAATGAAAAGCAGAAATCATCTTTTCAGGATGGCTTGATCAGGGGCTCAGAGAGTGTCATCAAGATCCAGTTTCTCTCAGCCTCTGGATACTCCTTTCTTGAATGTTAGTTATTTCCAGGTTGTATATTATATTAACTTCCTAGGCCTTTTATAATAAAGTACTAAACAAATGGTGGTTTAAACAACAAAATTTACTCTCTCAGTTCTGGATGTTAGAGGGGTGAAATCAAGGTGTGGGTAGGACCATACTCCCTTTGAAGGCCCTAGGGGAGAATCTGTTCCATGCCTGTCTCCTAGCTTCTAGTGGTGACCATCAGCCCTTGGCATTCCTTGGCTTGCAGCTGTATCACTCCAATATCTGTCCCTGTTATCACATAGCCTTCTTCTTTGTGTCTCTGCATCTCTGAATTGCTCTCCTTATAAAGTCACCAACCATTGGATTTAGGGTCCAATCCAGTAAGGTCTTAGTTTGATTACAACAAAGACTGTATTTCCAAACAAGGTCACATTCACAGTTACTAGGGATTAGGACTTCAACATTTGTTTTGGGGCAATACAGTTCAACCCGTGACATATATAATTACAACAAAGCAGCTCCTTACCTATATTTTCCTAGGTTCAAAGTCAACAGAAGATAAAGTGTTTCTCTCTTGACAACTCAAGGAAAACCATGGCTTCATTGGCTTTATTGTGCTAATGCCTGAGTAATCACTGTAGCCAGAGGAGTATGACACTCTTTACTAGGCTTGAGTACTCTGCCCAACCCTGGAACACATGGTCCAAGACTGGAGGAAAGATTGGTTTCCCAGAAGAAAATTAGAAATCTTTACTAAAGATACTGGATGGTCAAGCAGTTCATATTTATCAAAGACAATTTAAGATAGTCCCAGATAATAAATTAACTCATAAAAGTAAGATATACTATAGATGCAAGAGCTCCTATTTATCCACAATTTATTATTTTTGTTCCTGTTTATTCCCCGTGTTATTATATGATTGACTTACATTAAATAGCACATATTTAAAGTGAAAGGTTGATGCATTTTCACATATTTATATATATGTGAAACTTTTACCACAATCAAGAAAATAAATATATCTACCATCCTAAAAAGTTTCCTCATGCCCTCTTGCAATTCAGCCCTCTCTGCCCTTGCATTCCTACACAACCCATAATCTGCTTTCTGTTACTATTTGTATTTTCTAGAATTTTATATAAATGGAATAATATATCTTCTTTTGTGTCTAGGTTTTTTACTCAGCATAATTACTTTGAGATCTATCCAAGTTATTGTATGCATCAAGAGCTCATTCCTTTTTATTGCTCAGGAGTATTTATTGTATGGATACACCATGACTTGTTTGTCCATTCACTTGTTTATGGACATTAGGGTATTTTTAATTTTTTACTATTGTAAAGAAATATTTCAACTGGGAAAACTTTATTTTAAATTGGAATTTCTTTCATTTAATAATGGGTAAATTATGTGGGAGTATAATGTTTGCTGCAATACTTACAAAAATGGTGATAAAATGTTTCCTTTTTCTTTTCCAGATACTGAGGAGAGCAGACAAAAATGGTAAGAGCAAAAGTCTACAGTTTTTACTTATTAATCTCTTACTGTTTAGATCACTTTATATAGAATAATATGGAAGAGAGAGGGGAACACAAGAAATTGACACATAAAATGTCAGTTTCTTGTACCAGTAAGAGTTTAAGGAGAGTTCATGGCTCCAGTTTAGGCGAGTTCATCAGAAGTTGACAGAGGTATCTGCATTTGACAGGAAGATGGAATTTATGCCTTTGAAGTGAGGAGCCATCATACTTGGGCTCTCGCTTTCCCTTTTGTGTTGTGCTTTAAACTAATTTTAAAGTAATAATAGCTTCTATTTGTTGAGTATCTACTGGGGTAAGTGCTTTGCATTCATTGTTTCTTAGAGTTATCAAATATAGATCTGAGACTTGAACTTTAGTCTGTGTGACACCAAAGTCCAGGCTCTCAACATTGAACTTTATAGTGGCCTTGGGGCTAATACACTCTAAGATGGTTACCTGGAAGCATGTATTACAGACTTATCTCCACTCCATGGCTCTTGAGCATAGCTCTCCCAGTCGAATTGTATGCACTGTGAGTGATAATCTATAGAGGCAGACAAGTAGCAGAAACCAGAAGGAAAAATTGTTTTGTCAAAAGAACTAAAGTTGAAATGACGCCTGCACAAAGTCCAATTATAAGCTGTCATAAGCAATATCTTTTGAATCCTTCATTCCACTATAAATTTTGTTCCACAGAATACCAAATCAGAGATTATTGAATTTATTCTGCTGCTGTAGTGTAAGTACATAACAGAGCTATACTCTTGACAAGAGTTTCTTGACAAATTTAGGGTTCAAAAAGTCCTTTTCTTGAATCCAGTTCTTATATATGGGGAGAAATTACAGGCAGAATCTAGATCTGACAGACATGTGTTGTAGTCTAGTTGCCCATTAAGCTGCCAGATCAAGGAAAGCTTGACTGGCACTCAACACCTTGCCACACAACAGAAAAGATATAAATCTAAGGAGCAATAAAATAGTGCCCCAAATCCTGATAATATTTAACTGTGCCTACCCAATTAAATGTTTTCTCAAACTATGTTGCAGTCAAAGGGTTTTTTTTTTCACTTGAACCACTTGATTAATTTTTAAGACAGACATAATGATGCTATCATCTTGTCTCCTCATTCTACTCATTGGCCTATGCTTGATATCTAGCTCCAGTGATGCTGAAAGCACAACTGAGTAGTCCATTTGTCTCCATGCTACCTGCCTCTACTTTGGCAGCCATTTTCAGCTCAGAAATACCTTGTCTCCCTCTCTACCTAAGATCCTAATTCTCTCGAGGCTACACTTTCCTTTCCTTGGACCCCAATGCTCTGATAGAGGGTCAGTATTACCTTTGTATCTATCACTTTTCTTTCCATCAAAACTTACCTCCTTGGCAGCCCACTATCATAACCCATGATATGGGTTATGCACACAATTTAATGGATTTTAACATAATTTCATATGTTATGCCATGTAGAGTGGTCATTGGCACTGGCAACCCCATGTGGTCCCATTCAGTTCCATGTTTCCTCACCTGTCTCATCCCCCCCATATGATACCTCTACCCTTCTTGTTCCCTTTCCTAGTGCCCAATCCCAATGTGTTGTCAAAGCTACCTGTCCTTCTGCTCTTGTTCCCACAATCTTCACCATGCATCCTCCTCTGCAGCCCTCTGAAGCACTTGGGGCTCCACATGCCACACTTCTGTGGTGTTGTCCCTGCTTTCATCTCCACCTGCTCTGGCCTTTCAACCCTTAGTCAGCTTGAGAACTCTGAGGTATTTCTTACATTCCTGGTCAAAGGCACTTTATCTGGGAAGCACTCATCAACTCCACCAGAGAGAGCCCCACCCTCTCTCTCCATACTTTGGCATGTATTGATTATTGCCCTTTGTGAGGACTAAAATTGTTTGTTGGTGATTCTACTTCTCTAAACCAAACATGCCTTTCTATGGTAAGGAACTTGTCTTATGAGTAGACACTATGCCTAGGCAATACTAGGTGCTCAATGGATATTTGTTTAATGAATTAATAATAATTAAGTACATTCTACTCCATTATCCATCTCCCTTCCCTCTGTCCACTCTTCCCTCTGCCTTTCATCCCACTTTACTCTTCTCCCTCATTCTCAGTGTAAAGTGAGGGGAGGACAGGGTCAGGCAGGTATGGGTTTAAATCACAGCTATGCCACCTAGTAGCTGTGTGACTTTGGGTAAGTAACAAACTCTGTACCCTCAGCTTTCTCATCTACAAAATAGAGATAATGACATCTACCTATGTCATGGAGTTTTAAATAATAAATGAGATAACATATGAAAATTTCCCAGGGCAGTGCATAACATATAGTAAGAATTTATACCTGCTCATTTTTCTGGTATTATTAGGATTAATGTGATCAGTATACTACTGAAAGCCTGAGTTGTTTTTGTGTTGTGGTGCTTTGGAGACACTTGGTGACATTCTAGTCATTTTTATTTCAGTGGAGTTTAGTTGGAAAAGCAGACTATTTACCATACAAGCAGAATTGAAAAACAGGAAAAGGATAGGGATAATCTAATGTAAATGAGAGGATATTAGCGTAAAAAATCTTTCTGTACCATGTGCTCATCACATTCTGTATTGGCAAATAAACAGATGCTACATGTACTTCTCACATGATAGAATACCTTATGGACTGCATAATTGGTGATAGAATAACACAGGGAATAAGGGACTATAAGCAGTATGAGAGATAGCGTGCCACAGTACAGATTTAATTTTGGAATCTATCTCACATGAAAGGGAAGCTTCTGGAGAAATTGGAAAAAAATAATACATGATTAGAGAGATCTTGGCGGGGGGTTGGTTGTTGTTTTTAAATCATAGACTAGGGTCCTAGACCTAAAGATAGACCTTAAAATAGTATTGTATAACAGAGACACAAGTGCTTTGATCTAAAGAGCCTAAAATTAAACACAGAAATGCAAAACTTCTATGCAGGTCGAATGAAAATGGAAATGATAACATGGGCATTTGTAAAATATACAAAAAGAATTTTTTTAACATTCTCAAAGGGCAAAATAAAAAGGCTCATTGTAATGAATAATATCATCTAATTCCTCTTGTAGATGTGCATTTGCTAAGATCTGCTGCCATCCTTGATCTACCTTTCTTGGTCAGCAAATAGGCAGGCTATATGAATGACACTTTTGATCCCAATGTAATGACTGATCTCTTTAAGAGATCATTATAGTTCTCCTCAGTGGCCTTTAGACCACTCCAATAACCTGTACATTGTAAATCTGTGAGGGTAGAGACCATGCCTATTACACATAGCACCAGGCCCACAGTGGTGAGCCAAATGCCTGTCACAACATAGGTGCTCAATAAATATTTGTAACTTTATTTGTAAGAAGTGCATTACCAAAACTTTGACCTTGAAAACTGAAGAAACGTAATCATATATATCAGTTAATCAAACTAAGCACTGTTATTGTTTATCTGTTGTTTATTAATCAATAGTATTTGTAAAATTTATTGAGGATATATTATGGGCTACACCCTACACTAGATGCTTTGTATATATTGTCTTCAGTTATTATGAAAAGTCTACAGAATAGCCAGTTTAGATTGGTGGTAAGAACACAGGCTTTAGTTTTATGACTTTGAGCAAGTTACTCAACTTCCCCTTGCCTCAGTTTCCTCATTTGTGAAAGAGGGGTAATATTATTTCTTTTATGCCTCTAAAACTCTTAGTCTTGATCTTGCATATAGTAGTAATTGTACAATATTTTTAGCTATTTTTAATATTTCTCCTTTTTTTAGGTGAAGCTCAGAGAGTTTAAATAATTTTTCTGGGTTATATTGTATGTTAACAGCAGAATTTTGAACTCAGGTTTATCTGACTCCAAATTTGGTGATCTTTTCACTTTACTGTATATGGCACATATATATGTACTTCAGTCTACAAATATATAAATATAATTATAACCTGAATTTGCAAAGAGCTTGAATATGATATTCTGATTTCCCGATGCACTAGTTTTCTTGACTTAATGCACTAATTTTCTTGGTAATATGAAAGAATTATGACTCTTTGAATGACTAATCTACTTCAAGAAAATAATGCTGGCATTAAAACCCCTGGTCTAAGAACAGTTGTTGTATATGTGTGTTTAGAAATATTTTGAAGATTTCATTGGATCATTATATAACTAATGTTATTAGATTAAATGAGAATTTCTAAGAGTCTTTTAATTTGGTTACCCAAAGTTTGGTTTATTCAGTTAAAATGTAAGAATATGACCTCAAGTAGAGGGGTGAAACAAAGGTTCTGGTAAGTAGGAATATTTTTTTGAAGACAGAAACTTTCAGAGTACCATCGAGAGGCCAGATTCTATGTTTCCTGTGTATTAATAACAAGGCTGTCCTTTGACAAGAGCTACTTAGCCAAGTTTCACTGGCCCCCCCACTGGATGCCACAGTCCCTCTGATCTTCTAATAAGGGATATGAGACACAAATAAAGATGACAAGATTAAGGACTGGGTGCTGTAAAGTAGGATTACTGGCATAAGGCTGATTTTCATTTCGTAATGCCTCACTATTTCTCAAACATTTTGGTGAAAATTAGTGAAACTGAGAATCAGATAGCTTATTACAGAGGAGGGTTCTCAGAGAGCTCTAGATTCATGTTTGCTCTCAGGCATAGGCAAACTTGCAAACTCTTCCTACACATCTGCCAGCTTGAAAGTCAAAGAAAAGTCTAATAAGAGTGATTCATTAAACAAACAAGCAAACAAGCATACAAAAAACACCTCATGCCCTAACAATGACCCTACTGGGAGAAGTGATTCATCAAGGAGTTCAATATGTGGGAGCGCACGAGTGAAAGTCCTGACTGTAATGATTTGTCTTAAATTAAAAAAAAAATTTATTGAAGTATAGTTGATTGACAGTATCGTTCAGTTATACACACACACACACACACACACACACACATATATATATATATATATATTCTTTTTTTTTTTTTGCGGTATGCGGGCCTCTCACTGCTGTGGCCCCTCCCGTTGTGGAGCACAGGCTCCAGACGTGCAGGCTCAGGCCATGGCTCACGGGCCCAGCCGCTCGGCGGCACGTGGGATCCTCCTGGACCGGGGCACGAACCTGTGTCCCCTGCATTGGCAGGCGGGCTCCCAACCACTGCGCCACCAGGGAAGCCCTATATATATTCTTTTTCAGATTCTTTTCACATATAGTTTATACATAATACTGTGTATAGTTCCCTGTGCTACATTGTAGATCCTTGTTGATTATCTGTTTTATACATAGTAGTGTTATGTTAATACATAGTAGTAAGGTTAATCCCAGCCTCCTAATTTATCCCTCCTCCCACCCATCTTTCCCCTTTGGTAACCATAAATTTGTTTTCTATGTCTGTGAGTCTCTTTCTATTTTGGAATTAAGTTCATTTGTGTCTTTTTTTTCTTTTAGATTCCATATATAAGCAATGTCATATGATATTTGTCTTTGTTTAGCTTACTTCACTTTGTATGATAATTTCTAGGTCTATCCATTTTGCTGAAATGGCATTATTTTATTCTTTTTTATGGTTGAGTAATACTTCATTGTGTGTGTGTGTGTGTGTATGTATATATATATATATATATACCACATCTTCTTCATCCATTCATCTATCAATGGACATTTAGTTTGCTTCCATGTCTTCACTATCGTAAATAGGGCTGAAATGAACATTGGGGTGCATGTATCTTTTTGAAATATGGTTTTCTCTGTATATATGCCCAGGAGTGGGATTGCAAGATCATATGGTAGCTCTATTTTTAGTTTTTTTAAGGAACTTCCATACTGTTCTCCATAGTGGCTGTACCAGTTTACATTCCCACCAACAGTGTAGGAGGGTTCCTTTTTCTCCACACACTCTCCAGCATTTACTGTTTGTAGACTTTTTGATAATGGCCATTCTGACTGGTGTGAGGTGATACCTCATTGTAGTTTTGATTTGCATTTCTCTAATAATTAGTGTTGTTGAGCATCTTTTCATGTGCCTTTTGGCCATCTGTATGTCTTCTTTGGAGAAATGTCTATTTAGATCTTCTGCCCATTTTTGATTGGGTTGTTTGTTTTTGTGATATTGAGCTGCATGAGTTGTCTGTATATTTTGGAGATTTATTCCTTGTCAGTCGTATGATTTGCAAATATTTTCTCCCATTCTGTGGGTTGTCTTTTCGTTTTGCTTATGGTTTCCTTTGCTGTGCAAAAACTTTTAAGTTTAATAGGTCCCACTTTTTAATTTTTGATTTTATTTCCATTACTCTAGGAGGTGGATCCATAAAGATATTGTTGCAATTTATGTCGGAGAGTGTTCTGCCTAAGTTTTCCTCTAAGAGTTTCATAGTAAACAGCCTTACATTTAGGTCTTTAATACATTTTGAGTTTATTTTTGCACATGTTGTTAGAGAATGTTCTACTTTCATTCTTTTACATGTAGCTGTACAGTTTTCCCAGCACCACTTACTGAAGAGACTGTCCTTGCCCTATTGTATACTCTTGCCTTCTTTGTCATAGATTAATTGACCATAGGTGCTTGAGTTTATTTCTGGGCTTTCTATCCACCTCCATTAATCTTAATTTCTGTTTTTGTGCCAATACCATACTGTTTTGATGACTGTAGGTTTGTAGTATAATCTGAAGTCAGGGAGCCTGATTCCTCCAGCTCCATTTTTCCTTCTCAAGATTGCTTTGGCTATTTGGAGTCTTTTGTGTTTCCATACAAATTAAAATTTTTTTGCTCTAGTTCTGTGAACAATGCCATTGGTAATTTGATAGGGATTACATTGGCTGTCTAGATAGCATTGGATCTGTAGATTGCCTTGGGTAGTGGAGTCATTTTGACAATATTGATTCTTTAAATCCAAGAACATGGTATATCTTTCCAGCTGTTTATGTCTTCTTTGATTTCTTTCATCAGCATCTTATAGTTTTTAGAGTACTGATCTTTTGTCACCTTAGGTAGGTTTATTCTTAGGTATTTTATTCTTTTTGATGTAATGGTAAATGGGATTGTTTCCTTAATTTCTTTCTGATCTTTCATTGTTAGTGTATAAAAATACAAGAGATTTCTCTTTATTAGTTTTGTATCCTGCCACCTTACTGAGTTTGATGAGCTCTCATAGTTTTCTGGTAACATCTTTAGGATTTTCTATGTAGAGTAAGTCCACTACATAAGAACGAGTTCCACTCCAAGAGTGTGTTCGTATGTCCAATTTGTTCATAACTCCAACGATGTTAGCCTAGGTACTCAACTAATACAATCAGCTATATAGTACTGTACTGTAATAGGTTTATAATACTTTTAACACAAATAATACACAACAAACAAACACAAAAAATACAGAAAACATTTTTATTCTTACAGTATAGTACCTTGAAAAGTACAGTAGTATAGTACAACAGCTGGCATACAGGGGCTGGCATCATCAAATGAAGAGGCAAGAAGAGTTACTGACTGAAGGAGGGAGAGGAGGTGGGAGATGGTAGAGCTGAAGGATCATCAGCAATAGGAGACGGAGTGCAAGCTACAATGTCACTCAGGCCTGACATTGATGGAATGCATGTTTGCATCTTTGGAAGTTCACAACTTGAAGGTTCGTATGTAGCAGATTTACTTATAGTATCATGTCATCTGCAAACAGTGACAGTTTTACTTCTTTTCCAATTTGGATCCCTTTTATTTCTTTTCTTTGATTTCCATGGCTAGGACTTCCAAAACTATGTTGAATTAAAGCAGTAAGAGAGGACATCCTTGTCTTGTTTCCAATATTAGAGGAAATGCTTTCAGCTTTTCACCATTGAGTGTGATGTTAGCTGTGGGTTTGTCATATGTTGAGGTATGTTCCCCCTATGACCATTGTCTGTAGAATTTTTATTATAAATGGATGTCGAACTTTATCAAAAGGTTTTTTTGTATCTATTGACATGATCATATGGTTTTTATTCTTCAGTTTGTTAATGTGGTGTATCACACTGATTGATTTGCAGATATTGAAAAATCCTTGCATCCCTGGGATAAATTCCACTTGATCATGGTATATGATCCTTTTAATGTATTGTTGGATTCGGTTTGCTAGTATTTTGTTGAGGATTTTTGTGTCTATATTCATCAGTGATATTGGCCTATAATTTTCATTTTTGTGGTATTGTTGTCTGGTTTTTGTGTCAGTGTGATGGTGGCCTCATAGAATGAGTTTGGAAGTGTTCATTCCTCTGCAATATTTTGGAATAGTTTTTGAAGGATAGGTGTTAACTCTTCTTTAAATGTTTGATAGAATTCATCTGTGAAACCATCTGGTCCTGGCCTTTTGTTTGTTGGGAGTTTTTAAATCACAGATTAAATTTCAGTACATATAATTGGTCTCATTTTTTGAGGGGTTTTGGTATTAAAGCCAGATTTATTTAGAGTAAATATATGACAGGTATCATTATTTTCTCAAATAGCAATCTCAGGATATCTCACCCATGAAGAAAAGTGATTATGTCATTTCCATAACTTCTGGAGGTTTAGTAACAGTTCTCTCCCCAATCTGATCATACTGACATTGATTCTAAATCAAGGCCAATATGAAAAGGCAAAGAAGATAGCTTGGTTTAGCCAGACAGACAACCTACAATAACAGGAAAAGACACTGTAAGTTACAGTGACCCTATCTCTGCAAAGGTATGAATTTAGACTACACAAGCAGCAACATCTGTAAATATTGAATATGCCCACAATGAGACACCTTTGAACAAGAACAACAGGAAATTCCATTGAGTGACCTTCACATTTTTCCTACAGCTCTGGTCCTATGACGACTTCAAAATTAAGAATGTGGGAGTGAGAAGACATGCATTTTTACTCTGATCCTACCTCCTTGCAAAAATTCACAAGGCTTCCGGGCCTCAGTTTCCCCATCTGTAAAATGATTGTATTGGGTTCATTCTAGTGTTACAATTTTGGAAGAAAATCCAGTTATCCAACTCATAGTTTCCAATTAAATTTGCTGTGACACTCTGTTGAACCAGCCATTTTTTATTCCTTTCAACATGTCCATGCTTTCAAAATTCAGGTTCAACCATCATTTTTATTTTATTTTTTTAATTTTGATTTAAAGGATAATTTTAATAGTTAAAATGATCGAGTATCCTGTATATGTCAAGATTGCTCTGCATTTTTTTCTTTTTATAATCTCGACAAATCCATAAAGCACATTTTTATAAGACACATTATTGTTATCCCTATCTATATTAGTTTCCTAGGGCTGCTGTAATAAAATTATCACAAATGGTGTGGCTTAAAACAACAGAAATTTATTCTCTCACAGTTATGGATGACCAAAGTCCAAAGTCATGTTGTCGGCATAGCCATACTCCGGAGGCTCTAGGGGAGAATCCTTCCTTGCTTCTTCCAGTTTATGGTGGCTGTGAGGCCACCATAAACTTGGTCTGAGGCCACATCACTGTAATCTTTACCTTTGTCTTCACATTGCCTTCCCTTTATACCTGTGTCTTCTCTTTTTCTGTCTCTTTTTATTTTTTGAATTTTATTATATTTATTTAATTTTTATACAGCAGGTTCTTAATAGTTATCTATTTAATACATATTAGTATATATATGTCAATCCCAATCTCCCAAATCACCCCACCACAACCATCACCCCCCACCCTCACTTACCCCCTGGTGTCCATACATTCGTTCTCTACATCTGTGTGTCTATTTCTACCTTGCAAACTGGTTCATCTGAACCATTTTTCTATATTGCACATATATGCATTACTATACAATATTTGTTCTTCTCTTTCTGACTTACTTCACTCTGTGTGACAGACTCCAGGTCCACCAATGTCTCTATAAATGGCCGAATTTCATTCCTTTTTATGGCTGAGTTATATTCCATTGTATATATGTGCCACATCTTCTTTACCCATTCATCCATTGATGGACACTAAGGTTGCTTCTATGTCCTGGCTATTGTAAATAGTGCTGCAATGAACATTGTGGTACATAACTCTTTTTGAATTATGGTTTTCTCTGGGTATATGTCCAGTAGTGGGATTGCTGGGTCATATGGTAGTTCTAGTTTTAGTTTTTGAAGGAACCTCCATACTGTTCTCCATAGTGGCTGTATCAATTTACATTCCCACCAACATTGCAAGAGGGTTCTCTTTTCTCCACACCCTCTCCAGCATTTACTGTTTGTAGATTTTTTGGTGATGGCCATTCTGACTGGTGTGAGGTGATATCTCATTGTAGTTTTGACTTGCATTTCTCTAATAATTAGTGATGTTGAGCAGCTTTTCATGTGCCTCTTGGCCAACTGTATGTCTTCTTTGGAGAGATGTCTATTTAGGTCTTCTGCCCTTTTTTGGAGTGGGTTGTATTTTTTTAAAATATTGAGCTGCTTGAGCTCTTTATATATTTTGGAGATTAATCCTTTGTCTGTTGATCTGTTTGCAGATATTTTCTCCCATTCTGAGGGCTGCCTTTTCATCTTGTTTATAGTTTCCTTTGCTGTGCAAAAGCTTTTAAGTTTAATTAGGTTCCATTTTTTTATTTTTGCTTTTATTTCCATTACTCTGGGAGGTGCGTCAAAAAAGACCTTGCTGTGATTTATGTTAAAGAATGTTCTTTCTATGTTTTCCTTTAAAAGTTTTATAGTGTCCCATCTTACATTTAGCTCTTTAATCCATTTTGAGTTTAATTTTGTGTGTAGTGTTAGGGAGTGTTCTCGTTTCATTCTTTTGCTTGTAGCTGTCCAGCTTTCCTAGTCCCACTTATTGAAGAGACTATCTTCTCCATTGTATATTGTTGCCTCCTTTGTCACAGATTCGTTGACCATAGGTGCATGGGTTTATCTCTGGGATTTCTATCCTGTTCCATTGATCTATATTTCTGTTTTTGTGCCAGTACCATATTGTCTTGATTACTGTAGCTTTGAGTATAGTCTGAAGTCAGGGAGTCTGATTCCTCCAACTCTGTTTTTTTCCCTCAAGATTGCTTTGGCTATTTGGTGTATTTTGTGTCTCCATACAAATTTTAAGATTTTTGTTCTAGTTCTGTAAACCATTGGTAATTTGATAGTGATTCCATTGAATCTGTATATTGCTTTGGGTAATATACTCACTTTCACAATATTGATTCTTCCAATCCAAGAACATGGTATATCTCTCCATCTGTTTGTGTCATCTTTGATTTCTTTCATCAGTGTCTTATAGTTTTCTGAGTAGAGGTCTTTTACCTCCTTAGGTAGGTTTATTCCTAGTTATTTTATTCTATTATTTTTTTGCAGTGGTGAATGGGATTGTTTCCCTATTTTCTCTTTCTGATTTTTTGTTGTTAGTGTATAGAAATGTAAGAGATTTCTGTGCATTAATTTTGTATCCTGCAAATTTACCAGATTCACTGATTAGCTCTAGTAGTTTTCTGGTGGCATCTTTAGGATTACCTATGTATAGTACCATGTCATCTGCAAACAGTGACAGTTTTACTTCTTTTCCAATTTTTATTCCTTTTATTTATTTTTCTTCCCTGATTGTTGTGGCTAAGACTTCCAACACTATGTTGAATAATAGTGGTGAGAGTGTACATCCTTGTCTGGTTCCTGATCTTAGAGGAAATGCTTTCAGTTTTTCACCATTGAGAATGATGTTTGCTATGGGTTTTGTCATATATGGCTTTTATTATGTTGAGGTAGGTTCCTTCTGTGCCCACTTTCTGGCAAGTTTTTAATCATAAATCAGTGTTGAGTTTTGTCAGAAGCTTTTTCTGCATCTATTGAGATGATCATATGGTTTTTCTCCTTCAATTTGTTAATATGTGGTGTCACATTGATTGATTTGTGTATATTGAAGAATCCTTGCATCCCTGGGATAAATCCCACTTGATCATGGTGTATGATCCTTTTAATGTGTTGTTGGATTCTGTTTGCTAGTATCTTCTTGAGGATTTTTGTATGTATATTCATCAGTTATATTGGTCTGTAATTTTCTTTTTTTGTAGTATCTGTCGGGGTTTGGTATGAGGGCGATGGTGGCCTCGTAGAATGAGTTTGGGAGTGTTCCTTCCTCTGAAATTTTTTGGAAGAGTTTGAGAAGGATAGATGTTAGCTCTTCTCTAAATATTTGATAGATTTCACCTGTGAAGCCATCTGGTCCTGGACTTTTGTTTGTTGTAAGATTTTTAATCACAGTTTCAGTTTCATTACTTGTGATTGGTCTGTTCATATTTTCTATTTTATCCTGGTTCAGTCATGGGAGGTTATACCTTTCTAAGAATTTGTCCATTTCTTCCAGGTTGTCCATTTTATTGGGATAGAGCTGCTTGTAGTAGTCTCTTACGATTCTTTGTATTTCTGTGGTGTCCACTGTAACTTCTCCTTTTTCATTTCTAATTTTATTCATTTGAGTAGTCTCCCTCTTTTTCTTGCTGAGTCTCACTAAAGATTTATCTGTTTTGTTTATCTTCTTAAAGGACCAGCTTTTAGTTTTATTGATCTTTGCTATTGTTTCTAATTGATTTATTTCTTCTCTGATCTTTATGATATCTTTCCTTCTACTAACTTTGGGTTTTGTTTGTTCTTTCTGTAGTTCCTTTAGGTGTAAGCTTAGATTGTTTATTTGAGATTTTTCTTGTTTCTTGAGGTAGCATTGTATTGCTATAAACTTTCCTCTTAGAATTGCTTTTGCTGGGTCCCATACGTTTTGGATTGTTGTGTTTTCATTTTCTTTTGTCTCTAGGTATTTTTTGATTTCCTCTTTGAATTCTTCAGTGACCCATTGGTTGTTTAGTAGCATATTGTTTAGCCTCCATGTGTTTGTGGGGTTTTATGTGGTTTTTTTCCTGGTTGTTGATTTCTCATTTCAGAGTGTTGTCGATGGAAAAGATGCTTGATATTATTTCAATCTTCTTAAAATTATTCAGATTTTCTTTGTGGCTCAGCATTTGATCTATTCTGCAGAATATACCATGTGCACTTGAAAAGAATGTGTATTCTGCTGCTTTTAAATGGAATGCTCTATAAATATCAATTAAACCAAGCTGGTTTAATGTGTCATTCAAGGCCTATGTTTCCTTATTGATTTTCTGTCTGGATGATCTGTCTATCTATGTAAGTGGAGTGTTAAAGTCCCCCACGCTTATTGTGTTACTGTCAATTTCTCCTTATGTCTGTTAACATTTGCCTTACACATTGAGATCCTCCTGTGTTGGGTGCATATATGTTTACAATTTTTTAATCTTCTTCTTGGATTGATGGCTTGATCATTATGTAGTGCTCTTCCTTGTCTCTTGTAGCATTCTTTATTTTAAAGTCTATTTTATTGATATGAGTTTTGCTACTCCAGCTTTCTTTTGATTTCTCTTTACATGGAATATCTATTCATCCCCCTCACTTTCATTCTGTAATTGTCTCTAGAACTGAAGTGGGTCCCTTGTAGACAACATGTATATGGGTCTTGTTTTGTATTCATTCAGCCAGTCTATGCCTTTTGGTTGGAGCATTTAATCCATTACTTTTAATTATCAATGTATATGTTGTTGTTGCCATTTTGTTAATTGTTTTGGATTTGTTTTCGTAGATCTTTTTTCTTCCTTTCATCTTTTGTTCTCTTCTCTTGGGATTTTATTACCATCTTTAGTGTTGTGTTTGGATTCTTTTTCTTTTTGTGTGTATATCTATTATAGATTTTTCATTTGTTGTTACCATGAGGTTTTGATATATCAGTCTATATGTACACATGATTATTTTATAAAGTTGCTGATTTCTTAATTTCAAATGCATTTCAAATATCTTGCATGTGTACTCCTCTCCTCTTACATTTACTGATTTTGATATAATATTTTTGTGTGGATGATTTCCTACCTTTACTGTATGTTTTTTTTTACCAGTGAGCTTTCCCATTTTGTAATTTTCCTGTTTCTAGTTGTGACCTTTTCTTTTCTGCTTATAGGTTTCTTCAGCATTTGTGTAATTCTGGTTTGGTGGTGTGAATTCTTTTAGTTTTTGTTGGTCTGTAAAGCTTCTTATTTCTCCATCAAATCTGAACAAGAGCCTTGTGGGTAGAGTATTCTTGGTTTCAGGTTTTTCCCTTTCAACATTTTAAATATATTGTGCCACTCCCTTTTGGCCTGTAGAGTTTCTGCTGAAAAATCAGCTGATAGTCTTATGGGGGTTCCCTTGTATGTTATTTGTTGATTTTCCCTTGTTGCTTTTAATATTTTCTCTTTGTCTTTAATTTTTGACAATTTTATTACTATGTATCTCTGCATGCTCCACCTTGAGTTTATCCTGCCTTGGGACTCTCTGTGCTTCCTGGACTCGGGTGACTGTTTCCCTTCTCATGTTAGGGATATTTTCAGCTATTATCTCTTCAAATATTTTCTCAGGTCCTTTCTCTCCCTCTTCTCCTTCTGGGACCCCTATAATGTGAATGTTGGTGTGTTTGACATTGTCCCAGAGGTCTCTTAAACTGTCCTCATTTCTTTTCATTCTTTTTTCTTTATTCTATTCTATGGCAGTGATTACCACCACTCTGAATTCCAGCTCACTGATTAATTCTTCTGCCTCATTTATTCTGCTATAGTTTCATTCTAGTGTGGTTTTCATTTCAGTTATTGTATTCTTCTACTCTGTTTGGTTGTTACTTTTATTTTCTATCTCTTTGCTGAGAACTTCCTGTAACTTCCTGATCTGTGCATCCATTCTTTTCCCGAGTTCTTGGATCATCCTTACAATCATTACTTGGATCTCTTTCTTGAGTAGATTTCCTATCTCTACTTCACTTAGTTGTTCTTCTGGGGTTTTATCTTGTTTCTTCATCTGAAACATATTCCTTTTCCATCTCAATTTGTCTAAATTTCTATTTTTATGTATGTAGTAGCTTAGTTACATTTCTCAGCCTTGGAGAAGTGGCCTTCTGTAGGGGATGTCCAATGTGCTTCAGCAGTACACTCCTCTCTCATCACCCAAGCGCCAGGGACCAACTGGTCCCAGGGTAGTTTCTGACCTGCATTTGCAGACTCAGTCCACAGGCTGCAGGATTGTAGTTTCCTTCTTTTTGGTTTCTGCCCCTTGGTGGGGGAGGATGGTCTAGAGGCTTGTGCAGGCTTCCTGGCTGGAGGGGCTGGTGCCTGTCCATTGGTGGGTGGAGCTGGATCTTGGCCCTCTTGTGGGTAGGGTGGTGGAAATGGACATGTATAGAGGTGGCTGTTGGCTCAGGAAGTTTTAGTTAGCCTGTCTCATGATATGTGGGGTTGTGTTCCTGCCCTCTTGGCTGTTTGGCCTGAGGCATCCTGGCAGTAGAGCTTACAGGCTGTTCGGTTGGGCCAGGTCTCCATGCCAAGGATCCAAAATGTCTGCCTCCAGCCAGAGGTCACATAGGTGGCTGCTATGTCCACCACCAGCTTTTATGACCCCAGAGAGAGCCACAGCTGTGCCTCGCCTCCCCAGGTGACCCTACAAGACCATTAGATAGGTCTGGCCCACACCCCTATGAAGTCACTACTTTTGCCATGGATTTTGAAGTGCACGAGACCATGTGTGCATCCTCCAAGAGTGGAGTTTCTGTTTCCCCTAGTCCTGTGGCTCTCCTGCAAACAAGCCCCACTTGCTTTCAAAGCCAACTGCTATGGGGACTCATCATCCTGATGCCGGAACCCTAGGCTGGGGAACATGGCATGAGGCTCAGAGCTCTCACTCCTGTAGGAGAACTTCCACCGTATAATTATTCTCTAGTTTGTGTGTCGCCCACACAGGTCTTATGGGATTTGATTATATAATGAGTTCGCTCTTCCTCCCTTATCATGGTTTAGTCTTTAAGTCTTTGGATATAGAATATAGTTTCTTGGTATATTCCAGTCATTTTGTTCAGCAGTTAGTTGTGATTTTGGTGTGCCTGTGAGAGGAGGTGAGCTCAATGTCCTTTTATTCTGCCATATTGTTGAAACTCCCCTGCTGAAACCTGTGATTCTCCAGTTTTAGATGCTCATTAACAACAACCAGATGAAGAGATATGTAGGGTGAGGTCCTGAACAAAGTAGCTTCTGTGGTTATGGAGTTTAGGGACCTGCACAATGGCATGTGGAAGCATTCTGGTTCCCCAACCTGGAAGCTTGATTTATTTATTTTTTCTACAAAGTAAGAGAAAAAAAATTTTCTATTTTCATAGTATGTATATATATATATATATATATATATATATAAATGTATATATATATTAGTATATAGTATATACTAGTATATAGTATATACTAGTATATAGTATATATATATAAATGTAAAACAGTTTCACACTCATAATTATTTTTTTCTACAAAGTAGGGGAAAAAAATTTTCCATTTCTGTAGTATAGTTTTTTTCTAAAATGTAAAGCAGTTTCACACTCATAAATGTGTTACTTTTCTGCCAAAAGCAGAAAACTGTTAAAATTTTTATCTTCATGTAGCTGGGCTTATCAGTTGTCACAGAAACAAGTAGAAAATTTAGATTCAAATTACTGAGCTCATCATATGACTGTCATGGGCACCCAAAAGCTGTGAAGTCAGACCCTGCTCCAATAACAGATCTTGAAGTATATAAAGCACAATGTCTACCCTAAAATGTGACTTCTTCCTTAAGCACTTTCTGTAATCCAGATCTATGGATCGGTAGCTCAACATTCCTTTCCCTTTCTGTTTTGAAATGTAATCATTTCCTGTACACCATCTATATCCAGGAGGCCTGTAGCATTGTAGTTAAACTTATGACTTTACAGTCACATTTCCTGGGTTCAAATTCCTGTTCCACTTGCTCTGTGAACTGGGCAAGTTATTTAACTTTCTCATCTGTAAAATGGAGATAAAGATAGTGCCTCTCTCACAGGCTTGTTGAAAGATTAAATGAGATAACACACAAATTTCTTGGAAAGGTGCTTGACCCTTAAGAAATTCTTAATAAGTGTTATCTATTTCCAGTTTTTATCTTAATGCTTATTCTTATTTGGTGGGACTGTCAATCACAGTGTCCTTCCCACCCTGCCAATGGTGCTGAATTATTCACCTAACAGTGCCCAGATGTTCTGTCCCTGGTAACCTTACTAAGCCCCCCGAGCTGCCCTGGTGCTTTTCCTACCTTTGTCCTGCTCATTCAGATTTTCCTATTGTTTGCAATCCAATAGTCTTAATATAATTTCTATCTGTGCTTGGAGATGCCCTATATGCATAAGACAGCCTTTGAATTCTATACTCTACACTCCAAACTGAAGAAACTCATTTCATCTTTATTTATGGTTTTTAAATAAAATAAAGAAGTGAGAAAAAATCAAATATATGTGATACATTCAGTATATAAGGCTCTCCTTGACATTAAAAATATTGCAGTGCCGGATTATGTTGGCTATGTCTTCATGGTGTCAAAATAACCAGTGGATCAGTGTATTTCTTTAAGAGTAGAAATTTTTATTTTTCACGTAGTAGCTCAACTGATCATTACTTACACAGTGGTTTTTTGTTGTTGTTGTTTGTTTGTTTTTTTGCGGTACACGAGCCTCTCACTGTCGTGGCCTCTCCCGCTGCAGAGCAGAGGCTCCGGACGCACAGGCTCAGTGGCCATGGCTCACAGACCCAGCCGCTCCACGCAGCATGTGGGATCCTCCCGGACCAGGGCACGAACCCGTGTCCCCTGCATCGGCAGGTGGACTCTCAACCACTGAGCCAGCAGGGAAGCCCCTAAACAGTGTTTTTAAATGTTTTATTAAATCTAATGAGAACTATGCATAGAAATGACAGTGTAAGATTTGGAGTTAGAAGGTCTTAAGTTTTAGCGTCAGCTCTCCCTCTTTTCCTCTACCTTTCCTTCATTCATTCAATCGTTACTAGGCAATGGTCTTATTTGCCAGATCCTATTTTGGGGACTAAAGATAGAAAATAAATAAGGCTTAATTAAGTCAGTACTATACACACACACACACACACACACACACACAGAATACAGGGAATGGAATGGAGTTCAGTTAAATTAAAGTTCATATTCTAGAGGGGGAGATAAACATGAATTAGAAAATAATAATACACTCTAATAAATGTTGTGATGTAAGTTTATATTAGGTTCTATATTGGAGTAATCTTCCTGTAGTATAAATCTGATTCAATCACTTATATGTTCAAAATCCTTAATTTGTTACCTATTGCCTGCAGGATAAAATCCAGACTCCTGAGCATAGTATTACCTGTCCAGCTTCCTCTTACCCTGTTACCTCTGAAGGATACTGCTTCTAACTCCCCCAGCCCTCTGTTAGGAATGGCTTTCATCTCTCTTGTTTCAACCCAAATTTATCCCTCCTATGAAGCCTCTTCTGAATTTGGTTTGGCAGAGAAATATCAAAGCAGTAGGCATTGATTTTTAAAGTAGTTCTGTCACATGCAAGTTTTATAACTTTGGGTAGGTATTTATACCTTTATGCTTGGCTTATAGGGTTGTTGTGATAATTAATTAAATCACACAATTAAAGTACCTTACATGTGACAAATACATAACCAATAAATATTTTGCCTGAGTACACACCACTCTCTCCACTTACCACATTATACTGAATAGTTTGTGGGTATGCTCCCCTACCTTCTATGAGATTGTAAGCTCTTTGAGATCAGGGACTATACATCTTTACATAACTAGCGATTAATGCTTGATTCATGGTTAGCATTTCGTAAACATTATTAAATTCCTATGGGGAAATAGAGGAAGATAAGTCTAATTCTACCTGGGATGTTGTGGAAATCTCCAGTTGAGTTGTAATTCATTCGAGTAAGTGTGGGTTAGGTGGGGGACAGGTAATTCCAGGTGAAGGGATAAGCAAGTACAAAGGCACACAACTTGAAAAACTTCTTGGGAATTTGTTACTGAACACAATTTCAAAATTTGTAAAAATATATATTGAATACCTACCATACTCATATCTCAAATTACACTCTTAATCCCAACTGCTTGACTTGCTCCTTCAGCAGCATCCTCCATCACAGGAAACGGCACCACCATTCAGCAATTGCTCCAACCAAATAGTTTCAGAGGCTTCCATGATTATTCTCTTTCTCTGATAACTCCACATCTAATCCCTTTTGTCTTCTCTGTTAAAGTATCTTCAAAATCTAATCACTTTTCAGTACTTCCAAATCTCCACCCTATTAAAGCCTCCATAATCTTGCATCTGGACTACTGCAAAACCCTCCATATTAGAGCTATTGAAAGCTTCAATAAAGTCATGATAAAGGTAAAAACCAAAGTTGATATTATTGGATGTATAATTAGCAAAAACTTGGAAAGTAATTGGAAATATTTAATGAATAAGATGAAGGTATTTAATGGCATGCATTTGAATGGGGAGGAGGGAGTCAGATTTCTAGTTTCTGGCTTGGGTAACTGCATGAGTAATGAGACTGTTAAATTCTTTATGTTGAGAGTGTTTTATGTATTAAAAACTTATTTTTTTTTAATATTGGGGTCACTTTTAGTTATGAGAACTTGCTTATGAATATCTGTTGCTCTGGTGACATTTGTGTCTTTTCCCTTAATATTCTAAATCACTCCTAAATTGTTAAAAATATAATAGCTTGTACATTACCAAGACTTATATGGCCGTGAGAAAATTGATTTAGACTTCAAAAGAAAATAATATTATAGTAATAAGAGTAAATAACCCTAGCAAAGGATTACAATATGCCAGATGCTATATACTAGGCATACTTTCATTTAATCTCCATAATAATCTTTCAAGGGAGATGATATCATTATCTCAATTTTATCAATGAATAATTTGAGACATAAGTAACTTGTTCAGTGACCTAGAGTAAGTAAATAGAATATATGTCTAGATTCCACTCTAACCCCAAAGTCCTAGTACTTAGCCCAGGATGCTTCATTTATTGAGTCTCATCTGTGTAGTAGGGTTATGCTGTTGAAATCTAGAAATATCAGTCTTTCCACATAAATAACACTAAGTGATTCAATGTAATTTAAAAACAAAAGGCAAAAATATATGGAAATGTTTTGGCTATGATCCAGTTTGAAGGAAGCACGGCATAATGGAGATTTGAAACCAAAAAGGACAATCTTTTATCTTAGCTCTACCATTCATTATTTCATTTATTCATTTGCCTAGTATTTTATAAGTGCCTTTTTTATGCCAGACACTGTGTTAGGTGGAGAGATTAAAAAATAAAAATTAAAAAAACAGCTTCCTTTGTGGTGCAGTGGATAAGAATCTGCCTGCCAATGCAGGGGACATGGGTTCGATCCCTGGTCCGGGAAGATTCACATGCCACAGAGCAACTAAACCCGTGCACCACAACTACTGAGCCTGCACTCTAGAGCCCATGAGCCAAAACTACTGAAGCCTACGCACCTAGAGCCCATGCTCCACAACAAGAGAAGCCACTGCAATGAGAAGCCCACGCACTACAATGAAGAGTAACCCCCATTCACCGCAACTAGAGAAAGCTTGTGTGCAGCAACAAAGACCCAACACAGCCAAAAATAAATAAATAAAAATTAAAATTAAAAAAAATTAGTATACGTTGATTAGGATGTGATCTTGGACAAATTAACCTCTCTGAGCTTATTTTCTCATTTTTAAAGTAGGAATAATAAAACTAAATTAACACAATAGGTGAGGATTAAGCAAGGTAAATATATATAAAGCCCCAAGGACTTTGTTTAGTATATTATGAATATTCAAAACATACCAGTTCCATTTTGCCTTTATTAATTTCGTACAGGTTCTAAAGATATGATTTCTTCACTTGTGGGTCAATTATGGAAGGCTGACTGAAAACTGTGAGCCCTTACAATGCTTTGTGTTACTAGGACAAATTATATGTTTGTGTAATGAAAGTAACTACCCTTAGATTTTGGACATAGATCTGGAGAACACTTAATTGATCACCTCTAAACTCTTAGGAACCTGAGGTGGGGAAGAGATATAGGACATGTTGCCCTCTGAGAGCTTAGCATCTTATTGATAAGCGAGTGGTAAACACAGAGAAAATTGAATGATAATGTCATCAACAATGCAAAAGGTATCACTATGTTGAATGGTAAATAACCAATATATAAGAGTTCAGAGGAAGAGGTCTCTGGGCTTTGGGTGGCCTAGGTAATCTTATGGAATAATTGTCCTCAACTAAATCTCTGAAGGTGAGTGAAAATTGAGATAGCTATAAAAAAAGAAAGATGGTTATCATTCAAGACCAATTCACTTTAAAGTGACAAAACTCCAATTCAGATTAGTTTAAGTAAAGTTGGGAGTTTGCTGGCTCTTGTAATTGAAATACTCAGGAAATGGTATAGCTTCAGGCCCAGCTATATCTGGGTGTTCAGGAATCACTCTTTCCCTGTCTCCCTCCCTCTTTCTCCATCTCCTTTTTGGTTTTCCTCTGGTTGGTTTTACTTTCAGGTAGGTTTTCTTACTAGGAGTGACAAGATGGCTCCTGCAGTGGCTCCTACCAATTCAACAAGTCAGAATAGAGAGAGAGCATCTCTTTTAAAATGATTTTTGCAAAAATCTCAAGATTTTCTCCGAGTGATCATCTAGAGTCATATGCTTATCCTTGAAGCAATAACTGAGAGATGGAATGAACTGATTTTCCAGGCTTGGATTACATACACCCCCAGAGTAGGATGGGGTGCATAAATCCCCACATAAAATACTTAAGAGTGAGAGAGAGGGAAGGCGATATCTCAAGTGAAAATCAAAGTATTTTAACCAAAATAAGGGAAATTAGATGTTGATCAGGCAGAAAAAACAGATAATCTTATTTTGGAAGTTAAATTAACTTGGAAAGCAGTGATTACCCACTGGGAATGAAGGTATGGAGGAGGGGAAAAGAAAGCAATTCGGTTATGTATTGTATTCCTTTTTCTATATCTAACACCTGTATTAAAACATTTAATTTTTTATTTTGTAGCAAAATTTACCTACAAATGGAGTATTCTTTATATTGCTAATTTTGAATCTGCATTCTCTATAAATGACTAAAAGTTCCTCCAACAAACGTTTCCTCTGTCATTCTACGAAGAGGCTGAGTAAATGGGGGTATGTTTTCTTGTTGCCTTTCTCCCAGTCTCACCTAAAATATTATTGTTAACTCTCCATGGAAGTGACATTAAACATATATTTTTTTACTAAGTTAGAAGCACGTCCTTTCTAGTCATGAAAAACTAATAAACACTCATTTCATCAAGGTGAAGACAGGTATTTTCATATTCAGAGCAAAATTCTGAGTGACAAAACTATTTTGATGAAAGAAATAAGCCTTCCTGATAAACCATCTAAATATTTGGTATCAAGTCAGTGAAAAGCCAGACATTTGACTCAATTATTTGATTTTTTACCCAATTTCTGGGTATTTGGTATATTTTAAACTGAATGCAGCTTTAACGATCAGCTTCCAGAAATGTGTCACAGGAATGTGCTTTTAGGGACCATGTTTTAACCTTGTTGTATTTGTCTTCTTATGCTCCTAAAAAAGAAAAGTTAGAATATGAAACTACTTCAGGAAATTATTGTGGTGAATATAGTCAATAAAATTTAGAGTAAAATTCTTTTCAAGATAACAGGTCAACATTTTTTACTCATATAACTCTGATACATAAAGCACAATTTATTCCCCCAAATAGTCTGTAGAAAACATGGCAGCCACGGTAGAATGTCTAGAGTTCGGAAAATTAAACTGTTGAGTTGATTATTGAATTAAATGTGTTAGATTTCAAGATGTAATATGAATAAACATAACTGATTTTATCATGTTGATAACATGGCAAGTCAGTTTTAAATAAAGTATTTTAATTCTATATAACATATTCTATCATATATATATATTTAAATAAACTTTTTATTTTAGAATAGTTTTATATTTATAGAGAAACAGTGAAGCTAGCATAGAGAATTATTATATATCTGACATCCAGTTTCCCTTATTATTATAACATTTTATGTTAGTGTGGTACCTTTGTTGCAATCAATGTGCCAATATTGATACATTAACTAAAGTCCATACTTTATTAGATTCCCTTTGCTTTTACCTAATGTCCTTTTTTCTGTTTCAGGATCCCATCCAGGTTGCCACATTACATTTAGTAGCCATATCTCCTTAGATTCCTCTTGGTTGAAACAGTTTCTCAGACTTTCCTTGTTCTTGAGATATTGACAATTTTAAGGAGTAGTAGTCTGGCATTTTGTAGAATGTCTCTTGATCGGGGTTTGTCTCATGTTTTTCTCATGATTAGACTGGGAATATGTGTTGTAGGGATGAAGGTCACAGAGATAAAGTGCCATTACATCATATCAAAGGTATATACTATCAACATGATTTATGATCACTTAGCCAGGTTTCTCCACTGTAGAGTTTACTCTTTCCTCCCCATTCCATGACTTGACTCTTTGAAAGGAAGTCATTTTGGGCAGCCCACATGTAGGGAGTGCGTAGTTGTGCTCTACCTCCTTGAAGACTTAGCATCTGCATGAATTATTTAGAATTCTGCATGGGTTTTTGTCTATTTTTTCTATTTATTGATTGATTAAATATTTATTTATAACATTATGGACATATGGATTTTTATTATGAACATTGTATTGTAATCCAATACTACTCAAATTATTTTGTTGTTCAAATATTTCCTATATTGGCCATTGGGAGCTATTTCAGTTGACTCCTATGTGCCTTTGACATACCATCATAATTGTGAGTGGTTTTTGAGCACTTCCTTACTTTCTGGAATTGTAAGAAGCTCCAGACTCATCTTTTGTAAGTCCTGCCCCAGTCCTAGAATCAGCCACTCTCCCAGGAGCTCTTATCTTTTTTATTGGAGAATGGCATTAGAAACCAAGACCTGAGTGATAGATGTGCTCATTGTTACTGGGGTGCTTCTAAGCTCTCTCAGCTGATGGAGCAAAGAAATATATGTATATACTAATCCATATATATGTATATTTCTATAAATATTTCCATTGGACCCATATACCCATATGTATCTATATTAAGGTAAACCTGAGCTCATGTCAATATCTCAGACTCCAAATGATTACCACATGAATTGTTCTAGCCTCCTCCTTTTGCTTATCAGTAACGTCTCACTCCAACAGTGAGAACACTGACTCCCCTATTCAACCATTTATTTACATGATTATTCAACTCCAGTATATATGTATAACAATATCAGAATGTTTAACTTGTACTCCCACAGGAAACGATTTTATCAGCTGTAATATAGTGTGTATGAACAGTTTCTTTTGCCTTTAGCTTATAGATTCTACTCATTTCCAAAGTTACCCAGGTCAGAACATCTTTCCCTTTCCCTTACTCCCTTCAGTGAGGTTGTTTCTTACATTTCTGACACAGCTAAATTGTTTTGTCACATTCTTTATTCCATTCTGGGATGTCCTGAACTTAAATAATTGTTTAAGAATTTGCATACACTAAAATTCATTCTTTACACTGTAAATTTCTATGAGTTTTGACAAACGCATAATGCCACGTGTTCATCATACCATGTCACACAAAACAGTTTTCCTACCCTAAAAATATCCCCTGTTTTTGTCCTTTTCAACCCTTCCTCCTTGCCCTGAAATCCCAGCAATGACTGATCTTTTAAGTGTCTTTACAAATTTGTCTTTTCATAATGTCATAAAATTGGATTCATACTACATAGCCTTTCAGACTGGCTTTTTTCAGTTAGCAATACACATTTAAGATTCAGCCTTTTTTTTTTTTTTTTTTTTGGCTTCGTTTGGTTTTTTTTTCTGCACACAGGCTTTCTCTAGTTGCAGCAAGTGGAGGCTACTCTTTGTTGCAGTGCACAGGCTTCTCATTGCGGTGGCTTCTCTCATTGTGGAGCACAGGCTCTAGGCACATGCGCTTCAGTAGTTGCAGCATGCAGCCTCAGTAGTTGTGGCATGCAGGCCCTAGAGCACACGGGTTTCAGTAGTTGTGGCACGTGGACTCAGTAGTTGCGGCATGCAGGCTCTAGGGCACACAGTCAGCCATTTCTTTCCATGGCTTGATAGCTCATTTTTCCTTTTTAATTTTTATTCAAGTACAGTTAATTTACAATGTTGTGTTAGTTTCAGGTGTACAGCAGTGAATCAGTTATACATATACATATAACAACTCTCTTTTAGATTCTTTTCCCATATAGGCCATTACAGAATATTGAGTAGAATTCCCTGTGCTATACAGTAGGTCCCTATTAGTTATCTATTTTATATATAGTAGTGTGTATATGTCCATCCCAATCTCTCAATTTATCCTCCCCCCCCCACTTATCCCATGGTAACCATAAGTTTATTTTCTACATCTGTAACTCTGTTTCTGTTTTGTAGATAAATTCATTTGTACCCTTTTTCTAGATTCCACATGTAAGAGATATTATATGATATTTGTCTTTCTGTGTCTGACTTACTTCACTCAGTACAACAATCTCTACATCCATCCATGTTGCTGCAAATGACATTATTTCATTCTTTTTAATGGCTGAGTAATATTCCATTGTATTGGTTAGGCCAAAGAGTTCATTCAGTTAATGAACACGTTCAATAAAGTTCTTTGTGAAAATTAAAAATGTGTCTTTTATTTTTACTTAAAACCAAATGACCTTTTTGTCCAACCCAATATATATGTACAACATCTTCTCTATCCATTCCCTTGTTGATAGACGTTTAGGTTGTTTCTGTGTCCTGGCTGTTGTAAATAGTACTGCAGTAAACAATGGAGTGCATGTATCTTTTTGAATTATGGATTTCTCCAGATATATGACCAGGAGAGGCATTGCTGAATCATATGGTAGCTCTATTTTTAATTTTTTAAGGAAACTCCATACTCCATAGTGGCTGACCAATTTACATTCCCACCAACAGTGCAGGAGGGTTCCCTTTCTCCATACCCTCTCATGCATTCATTGTTTGTAGATTTTTTGATGATGGCTATTCTGACCTCATTTTGCTTTTGATTTGCATTTCTCTAATAATTAGTGATGTTGAGCATCTTTTCATGTGACTCTTGGCCATCTGTATGTCTTCTTTGGAGAAATGTCTATTTAGATCTTCTGCTCATGTTTTGATTGGGTTGTTATTTATTTATTTATTTTGATATTGAACTTCATGAGCTGTGTGTATATTTTAGAGATTAATTCCTCGTTGGTTGCTCAATTTGCAAATATATTCTCCTATTCCAAAGGTTGTCTTCTTGTTTTGTTTATGGTTCCCTTTGCTGTGCAAAAGCTTTTAAGTTTCATTAGGTCCCATTTGTTTATTTCTGTTTTTATTTTCATTACTCTGGGAGACAGATGAAAAAGATATTGCTGCAATTTATGTCAGAGAGTGTTCTGCCAATGTTCTCCTCCAAGAGTTTTATAGTATCTGACCTTACATTTAGGTCTTTAATCCATTTTGAGTTTACTTTCATATATGGTGTTAAGGAGTGTTCTAATTTCATTCTTTTACATGTAGCTGTCCAGTTTTCCCAGCACCATTTATTGAAGAGACTGTCTTTTCTCCATTGTATATTGCTGCCTCCTTTGTCATAGATTTGGTGACCATAGGTGCATAGGTTTATCTCTGGACTTTCTACCCTGTTCCATTGATCTATATTTCTGTTTTTGTGCCAGTACTATACAGTTTTGATGACTATACGTTTGTAGTATAGTCTGAAGTTAGGGAATCTATTTCCTCCAGCTCCATTTTTCTTTCTCAAGATTTATTTGGCTATTCTTGGTCTTTTGTGTTTCTGTACAAATTGGAAAATATTTTCTTCTAATTATGTGAAAAATGCCATTGGTAATTTCATAAGGATAGCACTGAATCTGTAGATTGCTTTGGGTAGTATAGTCATTTTCACAATATTTATTCTTCCAATCCAAGAGCATGGTATATCTCTCCATCTGTTTGTGTTATCTTTGATTTCTTTCATCAGTATCTTATAGTTTAGTCAGTATAGGTCATTTGCCTCCTTAGGTAGGTTTATTCCTAGCTATTTTATTCTTTTTGATGCAATGGTAAATGGGATTGTTTTTTATAATTTCTCTTTATGATCATTTGTTGTTAGTTTATAGGAATGGAAGATTTCTGTGTATTAATTTTTTATCCTGCAATTTTACCATATTCATTGATAAGTTCTAGTAGTTTTCTGGTAGCATCTTTAGGATTTTCTATGTATAGTATCATGTCATCTGCAAAGAGAGACAGATTTACTTCTTTTCCAATTTAGATTCCCTTTATTTCTTTTTCTTCTCTGATTGCCATGGCTAGGACTTCCAAAACTACATTAAATAAAAGTGGTGAGAGTGGACATCTTTGTCTTGCTCCTGATTTTGGAGGAAATGATTTCAGCTCTTCACCATTGAAAATGAGGTTTGCTGTCGGTTTGTTGTATATGGTCTATATTATTTTGAGGTAGGTTCCCTCTATGTCCACTTTCAGGAGAGTTTTTATGACAAATGGGTGTTGAATTTTGTCAAAAGCTTTTTCTGCATGTATTGAAGATGATCATGTAGTTTTTATTCTTCAATTTGTTAATATGGTGTATCACATTGATTGATTTACATATATTGAAGAATCCTTGCATCCCTGGAATAAATCCCAGTTGTTCATGGTGCATGATCCTTTTAATGTGTTGCTGGATTCCGTTTGCTAGTATTTTCTTGAGGATATTTGCATCTCTGTTCATTAGTAATATTGGCCTGTAGTTTTCTTTATTGTTATATCTTTGTCTGGTTTTGGTATCAGGGTGATGATGCCCTTGTTGAATGAGCTTGGGCATATTCCTTCCTCTGCAATTTTTTGGAAGAGTTTCAGAAGGGTAGGTTTAACTCCTCTTTTAATGTTTGATAGAATTCTCCTGTGAAGCCATCTGGTCCTGGATTGTTGTTTTTTGGAAGATTTTAAATCACAGTTTCCATTTCAGTCCTTGTTCACATTTTCTATTTTTTCCTGGTTCAGTTTTGGAAGGTTGTACCTTTCTAAGAATTTGTCCATTTCTTCCAGGTTGTCCATTTTGTTGGCATAACATTACTTGTAGTAGATTTTTATGATCCTTTGTATATCTGTGGTTTCAGGTGTAACTTCTTTTTCATGTCTAATTTTATTGATTTGAGCCCTCTCCCTTTTTTTCTTAATAAGTCTGGCTAAAGATTTATCAATTTTATCTTTTGAAAGAACCAGCTTTAGTGTCATTGATCTTTTCTATTGTTTTCTTCATCTCTATTTCATTTATTTTTGCTCTGATATTTATTACTTTCTTCTAATAACTTTGGGTTTTATTTGTTCTACTTTTGTTAGTTCCTTTAGGTGTAATGTTAGGTTGTTTATTTGAATTTTTTCTTGTTTCTTGAGGTAAGATTGTATTGCTATAAACTTCCCTCTTAGAACTGCTTTTGCTGCATCCCAAAGGTTTGGATCATCGTGTTTTCATTGTCATTTTTCTCTAGAAATTTTTTGATTTCCTCTTTGAGTTCTTCAGTGATCTCTTGGTTATTTAGTGACATATTGTTTAGCTCCCACGTGTTTGTGCTTTTTACCTTTTTTCCCCTGTAATTTATTTCTAATCTCATTGTGATATGGTCAGAAAAGATGCTTGATAAGATTTCAATTTTCTAAATTTACCAAGGCTTGATTTGTGACCCAAGATGTGATCTATCCTGGAGAATGTTCTTTGTGCTCTTGAGAAGAAAGTGTATTCTGCTGCTTTCAGATCCATGCTCTATAAATATAAATTAAATCTATCTGGTCTAATGTGTCATTAAGCTTTGTGTTTCCTTATTAATTTTCTGTCTGGATGATCTGTCCATTGGTGTAAGTGGGGTGTTAAAGTCCCCCAATATTATTGTGTTACTGTCAATTTTCCCTTTTATGACTGTTAACATTTGCCTAATATATTGAGGTGCATATATATTTACAATTGTTATATCTTCTTCTTCCTTGATTATATAGTGTCCTTCCTTGTCTCTTGTAACAGTCTTTAATTTAAAGTCTATTTTGTCTGATGTGAGTATTGCTACTCCAGCTTTCATCTGCTTTCCATTTTCATGGAATATCTTTTTCCATCCCCTCACTTTCAGTCTGTATGTGTCACTAGGTCTGAAGTGGGTCTCTTGTAAACAGCATATATACTGACCTTGTTTTTGTATCCATTCTGCCCATCTATGTCTTTTGATTGGCTCATTTATTCCATTTACATTTAAAGTAATTATTGATATGTATGTTCCTATTGCCATTTTCTTAACTGTTTTACGTTTGTTTTTGTAGGTATTTTTTCTGCCCTTCCTATTTTATTCTCTGCTCTTGCTGTTTGATGACCATCTTTAGTGTTGTGTTTAGGTTGCTTTTTCTTTTTTTGAGTGTACCAAAAAAAAAAAAATTAAGTACAAAGGAAAAATATTAAAAGCAGCAAGGAAAAAGAAACAAATAACATACAAGGGAATCTCTATAAGGTTAACAGCTGATCTTTCAGCAGAAACACTGCAAGCCAAAAGGGAGTCACAGGACATATTTAAAATGATGAAAGGGAAAAACCGACAACCAAGATTACTCTACCCTGCAAAGGTCTCATTCAGTATTAATGAAGAAATTAAAATCTTTACAGCCAAGCAAAAGTTAAGAGAAATGAAAACTACCAAACCAGCTTTACAACAAATGCTAAAGGAACTTTGCTAGGCAGGAAACACAAGAGAAGGAAAAGACCTACAATAACAAACCCAAAACAATTCAGAAAATGGTAATAGAAACATACATATTGATGACTACCTAAAATGTAAATGGATTAAATGCTCCAACCAAAAGACATAGATTGGGGCTTCCTTGGTGGCACAGTGGTTGAGAGTCCGCCTGCCAATGCAGGGGATATGACTTCAAGCCCCGGTCTGGGAAGATCCCACATGCCATGTAGCGGCTGAGACCATGAACCATGGCCGCTAAGCCTGCGTGTCCGGAGCCTGTGCTCCACAATGGGAGAGGCCACAACAGTGATAGGCCCATGTACTGTGAAAAAAAAAAAAAGACTTAGATTGGCTGATGGATACAAAAACAAGACCCATATATATGCTGCCTACAGGAGACCCACTTCATACTTAGGTACACATACAGACTGAAAGAGAGGGGATGGAAAAAGATATTCTGTGCAAATGGAAATCAAAAGAAAGCTGGAGTAGCAATTCTCATATCAGACAAAATAGACTTTAAAATAAAGACTAATAGAAGAGACAAGGAAGGATTGATCAAGGGATCAATCCAATAAGAAGATATAAAAATTGTAAATATTTATCCACCCAATACAGGAGAACCTCAATACATAGGCAAAAGCTAACAGCCATAAAAGGGGAAATCGACAGTAACACAATCATAATAGGGGCCTTTAACACCCCACTTTCACCAATGGGCAGATCATCCAAAATGAACATAAATAAGGAAACACAACCTTAAAATTATACATTAAATAAGGTGCACTTACTTGATATTTATAGGACATTCCATCCAAAAATAACAGAATACACTTTCTTCTCAAGTGCTCATAGAACATTCTCCAGGGTACGTCATATCTTGGTTCACAAATCAAGTCATGGTAAATATAAGAAAATTGAATTCGTATCAAGCGTCATATCCAACCAAAATGCTGTGAGGCTAAATATCAATTACAGGAAAAAATCTGTAAAAAATACAAACACATGGAGGCTAACCAATATGCTACTAAATAACCAAGAGATCACTGGAGAAATCAAAGAGGAAGTCAAAAAATACCTAGAAACAAATGACAATGAAAACACAATGACCCAAAATCTATGAGATGGAGCAAAAGCAGTTCTAAGAGGAAAGTTTAGAGCAATACAATCCTACTTCAGGAAACAAGAAACATCACAAATAAACAACCTAAACTTACAACTACAGCAATTAGAGAAAGATAAACAAAAAGCCCTCCAAAGTTAACAGAAGGAAAGAAATCATAAAGCTCAAATCAGAAATAAATGAAAAAGAAATGAAGGAAACAATAGCAAAGATCAATAAAACTAAAAGCTGGTTCTTTAAGATAAACAAAATTGATAAACCATTAGTCAGACTCATCAACAAAAAAAGGGAGAAGTCTCAAATCAATAGAATTAGAAATGAAAAAGGAGAACTAACAACTGACACTGCAGAAGTACAAAGGATCATGAGAGATTACTACAAGCATCTATATGCCAACAAAATGGACAACCTGGAAGAAATGGACAAATTCTTAGAAAAGCACAAGCTTCTGAGACTGAGTGAGGAAGAAATAGAAAATATAAACTGACAAATCACAAGCATTGTAATTGAGACTGTGATTAAAAATCTTCCAACAAACAAAACCCAGGACCAGGTGGCTTCACAGGTGAATTCTATCAAACATTTAGAGAAGAGTTTACACCCATCCTTCTCAAACTCTTCCAAAATACAGAAGAGGGAGGAACACTCCCAAACTCATTCTATGAGGCCATGTTCACCCTGATACCAAAACCAGATAAAGATTTTACAAAGAAAAAAAGCTACAGACCAATATCACTGATGACCATACATGCAAAAATCCTGAATAAAATACTAGCAAACAGGATCCAGCAGCACATTAAAATGATCATACACCATGATCAAGTAGGGTTTATCCTAGGAATGCAAGGATTTTTCAGTATACTCAAATCAATCAATGTGATGCACCGTATTAACAAATTGAAGGAGAAAAACCATATGATCATGTCAATAGATGCAGGAAAAGATTCTTACAAAATTCAATACCCATTTATGATAACAACCCTCCAGAAAGAAGGAATAGAAGGACCTTACCTCAACATAATAAAGGCCATATATGACAAACCCACAGCCAACATCATTCTCAATGGTGAAAAACTGAAACCATTTCTTCTAAGATCAGGAACAAGGCAAGGTTTTCCAGAGTCACCACTATTGTTCAACACAGTTTTGGAAGTTTTAGCCACAGCAATCAGAATAGAAAAAGAAATAAGAGGAATCCAAATCAGAGAAGAAGAAGTAAAGCTGTCACTGTTTGCAGATGACATGATACTCTACATAGAGAATCCTAAGGATGCTACCAGAAATCTACTAGAGCTAATCAATGAATTTGGTAAAGTAGCAGGATACAAAATTAATGCACAGAAATTCTCTTTCATTCCTATACACTAATGATGAAAAATCTGAAAGAGAAATAAAGGAAACATTCCCATTTAACAGTGAAACAAAAAGAATAAAATACCTAAGAATAAACCTACCTAAGTAGACAAAAGACCTATATGCAGAAAACTATAAGACACTGATGAAAGAAATTAAAGTTGATACAAACAAATGGAGAGATATACCATGGTCTTGGATTGGAAGAATCAACATTGTGAAAATGACTATATTACCCAAAGCAAATTACAGGTTCAATACAATCCCTATCAAACTACCAATGGCATTTTTCAAAGAACTAGAACAAAAATTTCACAATTTGTATGGAAACACAAAAGACCCCAAATAGCCAAAACAATCTTAAGAAAGAAATATGGTGCTGGAGAAATCAGGTTCCCAGACTTCAGCCTATAGTACAAAGCTATGGTAATCAAGACAGTATGGTACTGGCAAAAAAAACAGAAATATAGATCAATGGAACAGGATGGATAGCCCAGAGATAAACCCACGCACATATGGTCACCTTATCTTTGATACAGGAGGCAAGAATATACAATGGAGAAAAGACAGCCTCTTCAATAAGTGGTGCTGGGAATACTGGATGGCTACATGTAAAAGAATGAAATTAGAGCACTCCCTAACACCATACACAAAAATAAACTCAAAATGGATTAAAGACCTATGTGTAAGGCCATACGCTAGAAATCTCTTACAGGAAAACATAGGCAGAAAACTCTATAACATAAATCACAGCAAGATCCTTTTTGACCCACCTCCTAGAGAAATGGAAATAAAAATAAACAAATGAGCCGTAATGAAAGTTAAAAGCTTTTGCACAAGAGCACGATGAAAAGACAACCATGAGAATGGGAGAAAATATTTGCAATTGAAGAAACTGACAGAGGATTAATCTCCAAAATTTACAAACAGCTCAATATCAACCAAACAACCCCATCCAAAAATGGGCAGAAGACCTAAATAGACATTTCTCTAAAGCATATATACAGATTGCCAACAAACACATGAAAGGATGCTCAACATCACTAATCATTAGAGAAATGCAAATCAAAACTACAGTGAGGTATCACCTACCCCAGTCAGAATGACCATCATCAGAAAATCTACAAACAATAAATGTGGGAGTGGGTGTGGAGAAAAGGGTGTGCCCTGTTGGTGGGAATGTAAATTGATACAGCCACTATGGAGAACAGTAAGGAGGTTCCTTCAAAACTTACAGATAGAACTACCATACCACCCAGCAATCCCACTACTGGGCATATACCCTGAGAAAACCGTAATTCAAAAAGAGTCATGTACCACAATGTTCATTGCAGCTCTACTTCCAATAGCCCGGAGATGGAAGCAACCTAAGTGTCCATCGACTGATGAATGGATAAAGAAGATGTGGCACATATACACAATGGAATATTACTCAGCTATATAAGGAAACAAAATTGAGTTATTTGTAGTGAGGTGGATGGATCTAGAGTCTGTCATACAGAGTGAAGTAAGTCAGAAAGAGAAAAACAAATACCACATGCTAATACATATATATGGAATCCAAAAAAATAAAAATAAAATGGTTCTGAAGAACCTGGGGGCAAGACAGTAATAAAGACACAGACATAGGGAATGGACTTGAGGACACGGGGAGGGTGTAGGGTAAGCTGTGATGAAGTGAGAGACTGGCATGGACATATATACAGTACTAAATGTGAAATAGCTAGCTAGTGGGAAGCAGCTGCATAGCACAGGGAGATCAGCTCAGTGCTTTGTGACCACCTAGAGGGGTGGGATAGGGAGGATGGAAGAGAGACACAAGAGGGTGGAGAGGGAGGAGATATTGGGTTATATGTATATGTATAGCTGATTCACTTTGTTATACAGCAGAAACTAACCTACCATTATAAAGCAATTATAGTCCAATAAAGTTGTTTAAATAAATAAATAAATAAAAATACAAAATAAATCTTAGATCTTATTTAATTTCTTTTATCAGAGTTACCTATTTTTCTGCATTTAGATTCTTTATACATTTTGTTAGATTTATACCTAAGTATTTCATTTTTGTAGTACTTTTGTAAATGGTAGTGTTTTAAATTTCAATTTACAATTACTTGTTGCTGACATGTAGTAAAGCAATTGACTTTCATATATTAACCAGGTACCCTGTGACTTTATTATATCTACTTTTCAGTTCCAGAGGGTTTTCTTTGTTTGTATGTCTGGGGTTTTTCTTTTGCTTAATTCTTTGGAATTTTCTACAGTTATGCCATCTGTTAAGAAAAACTGTTTTGTTTCTGCCTTCCCAGTCTATATACCTTTTATTCCTATTTCTTGTCATATCAATAGCGAGGAATTCCAGTATATTGTTAAATGGAAGTGATGAGAAAGGCATCTCTAAGATTTTTTTTCTGATCTTAAGTGGTGCTGGGAAAACTGGACAGGTACATGTAGAAAAATGAAATGAGAACATCCTCCAACAACATGTACAAAAATAAACTCAAAATGGATTAAAAACCTAAATGTAAGACTGGATACTATAAGAGTTCTAGAGGAAAACATAGGCAGAACACTCTGACATAAATTTCAGCAATATTTTTTTGGATGTTTCTCTTAGAGTAATGGAAATAAAAGCAAAAATAAACAAATGGTATCTAATTAAGCTTTAAAGCTTTTGCACAGCAAAGGAAACCATAAACAGAATTAAAAGACAACCTATGGACTGGGAGAAAATATTTGCAAATGGTGCTACAGACAAGGGCTTAATTTCTAAAACATACAAATAGCTCATACAACTTAATAATAAAAGAAAAATCCAAACAATGCAATCAAAAAAATGGGCAGAAGACCTAAATAGACATTTCTCCAAAGAAGACATATACATGGCCAACAGTCACATAAAAAGATGCTCATTATTGCTAATTGTTAGAGAAATGCAAAGCAAAACTACAATGAGGTATCACCTCACCCTGGTCTGAATGGCCATCATTAAAAAGTTTACAAATAATCAATGAGGGAGAGGGTGTGGAGAAAAGGAACCCTCCTACACTGTTGGTGGGAATGTAAATTGGTGCAGCCACTATGGAGAACAGTATGGAAGTTTCTTAGAAAACTAAAAATAGAGTTATCATATGACCTAGCAATCCCACTCCTGGGCATGTATCTGGAAAAGATGAAAGCTCTAATTAGAAAGGATACATGCACCCCAATGTTCATAGCAGCACTATTTACAATAATGAAGACATGGAAGCAGCCTAAATGTCCATCAACAGAGAAATGGATAAAAAGTTGTGGTATATATATACAATGGAATATTACTCAGCTATAAAAAAAATGAAATAATGCTGTTGCTGAGTCCAAGCTCACTCTGCTTGCCACACGAAAGGCCAAAGAATCGGAGTCAAGGTGTTGAGGCAAGGAATACGACTTTATTTCGAAAGCCAGCAGACCAAGAAGATGGCAGACTAGTGTTTCTGAAAAACCATCTTATCAGGGTCTGGATGCCACTTTCTTTTATATAATCAGAGAGGGAGATCCAGCGAGGAAGTAAAGTAAAAAGGCAGAATAGAGAGGGAGAGGAGGTGAGGAAGTAAAGTAAAAAGGCCATCAGTCTTGCAAAACATGTCCTGGAATGACCAGCCTTGGTGAGGGGATGTGTTAGTTTCTTTTTTCTTTCAGCCATCCACAGTTGAGAAGGGTCAGATTGTCTCCCAGTGAGCTGAACAGCAGAGGGGCAGGGTTCCCTGTGGCAGGCCATTATATATGATTATGACAAAAGCAACAAAAAGCAGAGGTTAAAGTCAAAGAAACAGATCCAACGTGGAGTCTGATTTAGCTCTTCCCTGTTACAATGCCATTTGCAGCAACATGGATGCACCTAGAGATCACCATACTAAGTGAAGTAAATCAGACAAAGACAAATATCATATGATATCACTTATATGTGGAACGTAAAAAAGATACAAATGAATTTACTTATAAAACAGAAATAGACTCACAGACATAGAAGACAAACTGATGGTTACCAAAGAGGATAGTGGGGGTGGTGGGGGAGACAAATTAGGAGTTTATGATTAACATACACACACTACTATATATAATATACATAAACAACAGGGACCTAGTGTAAAGCACAGGGAACTAAATATCTTGTAGTAACCTACGATGAAAAAGAATCTGAAAAAGAGTATATACATATAACAATTTTGCTGTACACTTGAAACTAACACAATATTGTAAGTTAACTATACTTCAATAAAAAAAAAAAAGAAATCCTCAAAGATTTCCAAGGAGCTATGCATAGTGTGTCAGAACATTAACCCTTTGATCTTTGTGTTGAATTTTATAAACCTTCAATCAACAATAAATCTTATTCACTTCCATATTATTTCCTAGGATGGCACGGGCACTAGGTTTTTATAATGTAGTCTTACTTATGATGTAAATATTTTCAGTGTCTCTTAAGTCAATAAAATATAATGTTAAAAAAAAAGAAGCATCTACTTCCCCACTGTTTAGTATGTTGTTAGCTGTAGGGTTTTTGTAGATATTCTTTATCAGGTTGAGGAAATTCCTTTTTATTACTAGGTTGCTGAGAGTTTTTTTTTATTATTAATAGGTGTTTGATTTCATCAGATGCTTTTTCTTCATCAACTGATATGATCAAATGATTTTTTCTTCTTTAGTATGTTGATATTGTGGATTATATTGATTGATTTTTGAATATTGCCCCCACCTTGCACAACTGAACTAAATCCCACTTGGTTTTGATGTATAATTTTTTAAAACATTGTTAGAATAGGTTTGCTAATGTTTTGTTGAGAATTTTTGCATCCATGTTCCTGAGCAATATTGGTAGAGAGTTTTCCTTTCTTTTATGTCTTTGTCTAGTTTTGGTGTTAGGATAATTCTGGATTCATAGAATGAATTAGTAATGTTATTTCTGCTTCTATTTTCTGGATAAGATTGCAGAGAATTGGTGTCATTTGTTGCTTAAAAGTTTGATAGAATTTACCAGTGAATCCATCAGAGCCTGGTGCTTTATTTTCTGTGAGGCTATTAATTATTGATTCCATTGCTTTAGTAGATATAGACCTCTTGTGATTAACTGTTTTTCCTTGGGTGAGTTTTGGCAGTTTGTGTCTTTCAATTAATAGTTCCATTGTATGCAAGTTATCAAATTTGTGGGCATAGAATTTTTCATAGTACTTCATTATTTTCCTTTCACTATTCCTAGGAATAACAGTGATAACTTCTTCATTTTTGATGTGGGTAATGTGTCTTCTCTCTTGTTTTCTTGCTTAGCTTGGTTAGAGCTTTATTTTATTGATCTTTTCAAGGAATCACTTTTTACTTCTGCTGATTTTCTCTATTGTTTTCCTGGATTCAATTTCATTGATTTGTGCTCTAATTTTTGTTGTTTAACTTATATTTATTTTCTCCTGTTTGTTTTAGGCTCAAATTACTCTTCTCTTTCTAGTTTCCTAAGGTAGAGGCTTAGATATTGATTTTAGGTCTTTCTTCTTTTATAATATATGCATTTAATGGTATAAATTTCTCTCTAAGCACTGCTCTCACTGCATCCTATAAATTTTGATTTGCTGTATTTTCATATTCATTTAGTTCAAAATATTTAAACACTTTTTCTTGACACTTCTTAACTCATGTATTATTTAGCAAGGTGATATTTAATTTCCAAATACTGGGGGATTTCCAGCTATCTTTTAATTATCGATTTCTAGTTTACTTCCAATGTGGTCTGAGAACATACTTTGTATGACTTCTATACTTTAAATGTGTTAATGTGTATTTTGTGGCCCACACCTTAACAAGATATGTGGCATCTTTTGGTGAATGTTCCATGTGTGTTTGAGCAGATTACATATACTGCTGTTGTTGGAAGCGGTATTCTATAAATAAATATAGATGAAGTAATTGATAGTGGTGTTCAGGTCAACTATATCCTTGCTGATTTTCTACATGTTTGATCTATCAATTATTTAAAGAGGCATGTTAAAGTCTCCAGCTATAATAGTGGATTTCCTGTTTTTATTTTCATTTCTATCAGTATTTGCCTCATGTATTTTGACGTTTTATGGCTAGATACAAACATGCTTAGAATTGTCTTTTAGAAGTATTGACGCCTTTATAATTGGGTAATGTGCCTCTTTATACTTCATTATTTTGCTTGTTTTGAAGCCTATTTTGTCTGAAATTAATATATCGTACTTCAACTTTCTTTTAATTAGCATTATTATGGTATTTTTTTTAAAGAGATAGAAAAAATATCTTTTTCTATCCCTTTAGCTTTAACCTGTATGAGTGTTCATATTTAAAGTAGATTTCTTGTAGACAACATAGTTGGCTTTTATATTATTTTTTTACTGACTTTCACAATCTCTGTCTTTTAATTGCTGTATTTAAACCATTCACATTCAGAGTGATTTTTGATATTGTTGGATTAATATCTACCATGTTAGTAGTTGATCTGTATTAGTTGTACTTGTTCTCCCCCCCGCTGCTTTTTCTGCCTTATTTGGTTTTAAACAGTATTTTACCTAATTCTAGTTTACTGCCTCTCTTAGTAAATTAATTATATATATTTTTAAAAATAGTGGTTACTGGGCTTCCCTGGTGGAACAGTGGTTGAGAGTCCACCTGCTGATGCAGGGGACATGGGTTCATGCCCATGTGGAGTGGCTGGGCCCGTGAGCCATGGTCGCTGGGCCTGTGCTTCCAGAGCTTGTGCTCTGCAACAGGAGAGGCCACAACAGTGACAGGCCCGCGTACTGAAAAAAAAAAAAAATAGTGGTTACTATATACATTTTTCCCTAATGTAAGCTTGCAATATTCATTTTTCCCTAATCGAAATCTACCTTCAAATAGCACGGTACCACTTCATGGGTAATACAGCTACCTTATAACAGAATATTTCCAATGTCTCCTTCTGTTCTTTATGAAATTGGCATAATTTATTTCGCTTATCCATATGCTATAATTACCAATATGTTGTTTGTATTATTACTTTATACTGTTATCTGTTAATTAATTCAGAGTAAGAAAAGTAAAATATTTTATTTTACTTTTATTTATTCTTTCTCTGATTCATCTTTTCTTATGTGGATCTGTGTTTCTGACCTATATCACTTTCCTTCTCCCTAAAGAGTTTCTTTTAACATTTATTGCAGAGCAGTTCTGGCAATGAATTCCTTCGTTTTTGTTTGTCTGAAAAGGTATTTACTTCTACTTTATTTTGAAGAATTATTTCATGGATATGAAATTCTGGATTGTGGTGTACTTTCTTTCAACAATAAGTATTTCACTCCACCTTTTTCTTGCTTGCCTGGTTTCCGATGAGAAGTACACTGTAATTGTAATTCTTATTCTTGGTCCTATATAGATTATATTTTTCCTCTACCTCTTTCTAAATTTCCTCTTTGTCTTTGGTATTCTGCAGTTGGGTATGATATTCAAAGATACAGAGTTGCTTTGGGTGTGGGTGTAGAGGGGAGAATTTATCCTGTTGGGTGCTGTCTGAGCTTCCTGGTTCTGTGTTTTGGTTTCTGACCTTAACTTTGAAAAGTTCCTGGTCATTATTATTTCAAATATTTCTTCTGCTCTATACTCTCTTTCTTCTTCTGGTACTCTAATTATGTGTATGTAACACTTTCTGAAATTTCTCAGAGTTCTTAGATGTTGTATTTTTTTTTAACTATGTATTTCAGCTTGAGACATTTCTATTGACCTAGCTCAAGCTTACTGCTTCTTTCCTTAAGCTGTATCCTCCACTGATGAGCCCATCAAAGGCGTTCATTTATGTTAGTGTCTTTTATTTCTAACATTTTATTTCAAGTTGTTTTAGAGTTCCATCTGTCAGCTTACATTACCCATCTCTTCTGCATATTGCCTACATTTTCCATTATTGTCTACATTTTCCATTATTCCCATAACATATTAATCATAGTTATTTTAAATTTCTTGTTTGATAATTCCAATATCTGTGTCATAGCTGAGTCTGGTTCTTATGCTTTTTTGTCTTTTTAGACTGTGCTTTTCTTGCATTTTATCATGCCTTGTAATTTTTTTGTGAAAGCCGGATGTGATGTATCAGGTAATAGAATAAGTACTTAGGCCTCTAGTGTGAGGATTTATGTTAATCTGACTAGGAGTTGGGCTGTATTTAATGTTTTCTCTACTAGTAGTTGCCAGAGGCTTTAAATTTCTCTTGTCTTTTTTATTGACTTTGGGCTTCCCTAAGCACTCCTTCTCTGGAAGTGTGACAGTTCTTTCAGCTGTCATGTACTATTATTTGGCAGCCCTGTTGGTGTGATGGTAAAGAATGGGGGAGCAGATGTGTTCTATACTATTATGATTAAATACAAGTTTTTCAGTGGGTCTGTGTCCCTGGGCTGTGACCTTCCCAATGTCTTTTAGTTCCTCCTACTCTTAGTTGAGACAGGTAGGCTAGATGGGACTGCAGTGGGGAAATGCCCTTCCCCCAGGTGGGATATGTCTCTGGTAAAATCTTTGCCCCTGGAGAGTAGACCATTGTCATGGAAAACACTCATGTACATTTCACAATTACTCTTCCCCTTCCACTTCCAGATCTTTCTTGTCTCCTCAGTAAGAGCCTGGTAGGGTTCCTGGAGGTAAAACCCACTAAAGTATGGAAGCTCCCCAAAGACTAAAGCCCCAAAAAGTTTCCTCCTCTCATGCTAGTTTACACTCGGTCTCCAGCATTTCATCAAAACTACCATTTAACTGTTCCTATCAGTTTATGGCTCCCGTAGCTTCTGCTCTGGGGAAACAGATCTTGGCTGTGATTCTCTGGTTTTGCCTGTTTCTCCAGATTTTGACGAGTGGTTTGCCCTTGACCTCAGTTCTCCAAAGAGTCCCAGAAAAGTAATTGATTTTGAGTTTGTTCAGCATTCAGCTTTTTGTTGTTTTAAGGACAGAAGTGATGATGTCTAAGGTCTTTATATATCAGAGCTGAAATTGGAAGAGCTTCTATTTTATTTTTATTTATATAATGGCAGTAAATCATTAAATATATATATATATATATATATGTAGAAGGTTGGAATAATAGGGGCTTTCATTCAGAGATGAGGAAGTTAATGAATAATGATACTAAATGACTTGTGCAAGGTGACATGTACATTTAACAGAAAGTATTTAATCTTTAAATTTAACAAAATAGTAATATATTATTAATTTTTCTGAATTTACAATTTAAGAACTTCAGTTTAGAATTGAGGTTGCTATTTTTAATTTCTGCCTCTAAAATTTGCATCCACATGCAAAGTATATGCTGTCCTTTGTGTATTAAACCCAGTAATGCTTTCCAGGTGTTCATTTTGTACCAGGATGGTTATTATTGAAGATGATCATGTTTTTGTATTTTAATCTTGACAAACTAAAATATTTAGAGTGTTCAAAAATGTTTTAATACATGAAAGAAAAGCCAGTGTTTTGAGAGGATAGTAATTTTAAATACAAAGACGAGATTTAGCTTGCAATAGAAGGAGGGGAAATACTGAGATTAGAACTCTAGTTGTTGGCATATTTGTGGACATGAAACTTGAAGGAGAAATTAAATGAATGTTTAAAGAATCTCTTTTCACAGAAGTACCAATTTTAGGATTTTCAAAACCTGATTACCTAAGAAAATAAATAAAAATTTCTATTTTTAAACAAACATGTTAAATATCGATTGTCTGTGTAAGGACTTTTCAAGGAAGAGAAGAAAATGAGAATTACAAACACATAAATGATCTTCACTTACCAAGACTGAACTAGTAAACCTGTTTCCCAGATCACTATTGTTGAACTATGTGTTAGTTACCATGCTAAATGTTTTGTATATAGCCTCTCAGTTAATCCTTGCAACAGTTAAACATTTATAAAATCTGAAACATAAAGAATTTAGTTGGCATTTCCAAAGTCTGTTCTGGGGCTTTTTCTTCCTCACTGTAGGAATCCTTCTTGGGAGAACGAATTCCCTTACTTCTAGGACCTTTAATTCCTATGCATTGATAGCTCCCAAGCATACATTCCAGTCGGCCTTTCTCTTTCTTTCTCTCTACCTCTCTCTCTCTCTCTCTCTCTCTCTCTCTCTCTCCCCCTTCTTCTTTTCCTCCCTCCCCTTTCCTCCCTCCCCCTTCCTCCCTCCCTCCTTCTTTCATTTACTCCTTCCCTCCCTGCCCCACCCTCTCCTTTTCTAGACTTGTATGACCCTACTGCTCACTGGGTGCCTCTACTTATTCCACAGAAACATCTAATTTTAACATGTCCAAAACAGCAGTTTACTTCACCCCACACTTTTTGCCCTGTGTTCTCTTTTACAATGGTGATATTGTCCATGTGATTGCTCAGTCCTGGGAAGTGGGTATAATTCTTGATTTATTGTTCCCTCTCACCCATCACCTCTAACTGATCATCAGTTCCTGTTGATTCTTTTGCCTAAACAAATTGTAAATCTGTCTACTTCTCTTTGTTCTTACAGTCACCACCAAGGTTTATGCCAAGTTGATTCTTGTAGGAATTACTACAATGTCCTCTTATGGGTATTCTCTTCTAGTGTCTTACCTCTCCACTCCATTTTACTCACTGTAGCCACAGTAAGCTTTCCAATATGGCAGTGCCTCTTTGGGTAAATTCAAAACTCTACCATGATTTTTAAGGTTTTTCATGACATTGACTCTCTGTTTCTCTCTGGCTTCTCCTCTCCTTCCAATATATATTCATTCTCTCCCCCAACCACCCCCAGCTTTATTGAGGTATAGTTGACAGTTTAAAATTGTACAAAATATGCAACTTGATATACATATACATTGTAAAATATTAATCACTATCAAACTACTTAACATACACATCACCTCACATAGTTACCATTTTCTTTTTTTACATGTAGCGAGAACACAAGCTCTGCCCTCTTAGCAAATTTCAATTGTACAATACAATACTGTTAAGTATAGTCACATTGCTTACTTACTTATGTACTTATTTATTTATTTTTAACATCTTTAATGCAGTATAATTGCTTTACAATGGTGTGTTAGTTTCTGTTTTATAACAAAGTGAATCAGTTATACATATACATATTTCCCATATCTCTTCCCTCTTGCATCTCCCTCCCTCCCACCCTCCCTATTCCACCCCTCTACATGGTCACAAATCACCTACTGATCCCCCTGTGATATGTGGCTACTTCCCACTAGCTATCAATTTTACGTTTGGTAGTGCATATATGCCCATGCCACTCTCTCACTTTGTCACAGCTTACCCTTCCCCTCCCCCATATCCTCAAATCCATGCTCTAGTAGGTCTGTGTCTTTATTCCTGTCTTACCCCTAGGTTCTTCATGACTTTTTTTTTCTTCTTCTTAAATACCATATATACATGTTAGCATATGGTATTTGTTTTTCTCTTTCTGACTTACTTCACTCTGTATGACAGACTCTAGGTCCATCCACCTCATTACAAATAACTCAATTTCATTTCTTGTTATGGCTGAGTGATATTCCATAGTATATATGTGCCACATCTTCTTTATCCATTCATTGGTTGATGGACACTTAGGCTGCTTCCATGTCCTGGCTATTGTAAATAGAGCTGCAATGAACATTTTGGTACATGACTCTTTTCGAATTATGGTTTTCCCAAGGTATATGCCCAGTAGTGGGATTGCTGGGTCGTATGGTAGTTCTATTTGTAGTTTTTAAGGAAACTCCATACTGATCTCCATAGTGGCTGTATCAATTTACATTCCCACCAACAGTGCAAGAGTGTTCCTTTTTCTCCACACCTCTACAGCATTTATTGTTTCTAGATATTTTGATGATGGCCATTCTGACTGGTGTGAGATGATATCTCATTGTAGTTTTGATTTGCATTTCTCTAATGATTAATGATGTTGAGCATTCTTTCATGTGTTTGTTGGCAATCTGTATATCTTCTTGGGAGAAATGTCTGTTTAGGTCTTCTGACCATTTTTGGATTGAGTTGTTTCTTTTTCTCTTATTGAGCTGCATAAGCTCCTTGTAAATTTTGGAGATTAATCATTTGTCAGTTGCTTCATTTGCAAATATTTTAACATTCTGAGGTTGTCTTTTGGCCTTCTTTATGGTTTCCTTTGCTGTGCAAAAGATTTTTAATTTCATTAGGTCCCATTTTTTATTTTTGTTTTTATTTCCATTTCTCTAGGATGTGGGTCAAAAAGGATCTTGCTGTGATTTACGTCATAGAGTGTTCTGCATATGTTTTCCTCTAAGAGTTTGATAGTGTCTGGCCTTACATTTAGGTCTTTAATCCATTTTGAGTTTATTTTTGTGTATAGTGTTAGTGAGTGTTCTAATTTCATACTTTTACATGTACCTGTCCAGTTTTCCCAGCACCACTTATTGAAGAGGGTGTCTTTTCTCCACTATATATTCTTGCCCCTTTATCAAAGATAAGGTGACCATATGTGCGTGGGATAATCTCTGGGCTTTCTATCCTGTTCCACTGATCTATATTTCTGGTTTTGTGCCAGTACCATAGTGTCTTGATTACTGTAGCTTTGTAGTATAGTCTGAAGTCAGGGAGCCTGATTCCTCCAGCTCCATTTTTCGTTCTCAAGATTGCTTTGGCTATTCGGGGCCTTTTGTGTTTCCATACAAATTGTGAAAATTTTTGTTCTAGCTCTGTGAAAAATGCCAGTGGTAGTCTGATAGGGATTGCATTGAATCTGTAGATTGCTTTGGGTAGTAGAGTCATTTTCACAATGTTGATTCTTCCAATCCAAGACCATGGTATATCTCTCCACCTATTTGTATCATCTTTAATTTCTTTCATCAGTGTCTTATAATTTTCTACATACAGGTCTTTTGTCTCCTTAGGTAGGTTTATTCCTAGATATTTTATTCTTTTTGTTGCAATGGTAAATGGTAGTGTTTTCTTAATTTCACTTTCAGATTTTTCATCACTAGTGTATAAGAATGCCAGAGATTTCTGTGCATTAATTTTGTATCCTGCTACTTTACCAAATTCATTGATTAGATCTAGTAGTTTTCTGGTAGCATCTTTAGGATTCTCTATGTAGAGTATCATGTCATCTGCAAACAGTGACAGCTTTATTTCTTATTTTCTGATTTGGATTCCTTTTACTTCTTTTTCATCTCTGATTGCTGTGGCCAAAACTATGTTGAATAAGAGTGGTGAGAGTGGGCAACCTTGTCTTGTTCCTGATCTTAGTGGAAATGGTTTCAGTTTTTTACCATTGAGGACGATGTGGCTGTGGGTTTGTCATATATGGCCTTTATTATGTTGACGAAATTTCCCTCTATGCCTACTTTCTGCAGTGTTTTTATGATAAATTGGTGCTGAATTTTGTCAAAAGCTTTCTCTGCATCTATTGAGATCATCATATGGTTTTTCTCCTTCAATTTCTTAATATGGTGTGTCACATTGATTGATTTACATATATTGAAGAATTATTGCATTGTTGGAATAGACCCCACTTGATCATGGTGTATGGTCCTTTTAATGTGCTGTTGGATTCTGTTTGCTCATATTTTGTTGAGCATTTCGGCATCTATGTTCATCAATGATATTGGCCTGTAGTTTTCTTTCTTTGTGACATCTTTTTCTGGTTTTGTTTTCAGGGTAATTGTGGCCTTGTAGAATGAGTTTGGGAGTGTTCCTCGCTCTGCTATATTTTGGAAGAGTTTGAGAAGGATAGGTGTTATCTCTTCTCTAAATGTTTGATAGAATTAGCCTGTGAAGCCATCTGGGCCTGGGCTTTTGTTTGTTGGAAGGTTTTTAATCACAGTTTCAATTTCAGTGGTTGTGATTGGTCTGTTCATATTTTCTATTTCTTCCTGGTTCAGTCCTGGCAGGTTGTGCATTTCTAAGAATTTTTCCATTTCTTCCAGGTTGTCCATTTTATTGGCATAGAGTTGCTTGTAGTAATCTCTCATGATCCTTTGTATTTCTGCAGTGTCAGTTGTTACTCCTTTTTCATTTCTAATTCTATTGATTTGAGTCTTCTCCTTTCTTTGGCTGATGAGTCTGGCTAATGGTTTATCAATTTTGTTTATCTTCTCTAAGAAACAATTTTTAGTTTTATTGATCTTTGCTATCTTTTCCTTTATTTCTTTTTCATTTATTTGTGATCTGATATTTATGATTTCTTTCCTTTTGCTAACTTTGGGGGTTTTTGTTCTTCTTTGTCTAATTGCTTTAGGTGCAAGTTTAGGTTGTTTATTTGAGATGTTTCTGTTTCTTAATGTAGGACTGTATTGCTATAAACTTCCCTCCTAGGACTGCTTCTGCTTAATCCCATAGGTTTTGGGTCATCGTGTCTCCATTGTCCTTTGTTTCTAGGTACTTTTTTATTTCCTCTTTGATTTCTTCAGTGATCACTTCGTTATTAAGTAGTGTGTTGTTTAGCCTCTGTGTGTTTTTATTTTTTACAGATCTTTTCCTGTAATTGATATCTAGTCTCATAATGTTATGGTTGGACGTCACTTGATGCGAGTTCAATTTTCTTAAATTTACCAAGGCTACATTTGTGACCCAAGATATGACCTATCTTGGAGAATGTTCCATGAACACTTGAGAAAAATGTGTATTCTGTTGTTTTTGGATGGAATGTCTTATTAATATCATTTAAGTCTCTCTTGTTTAAGGTGTCATTTAAAGCTTATGTTTCCTTATTTATTTTCACTTTGGATGATCTTTCCATTGGTGAAAGTGGAGTATTAAAGTCCCCTACTATGATTGTGTTACTGTCGATTTCCCCTTTATGGCTGTTAGTATTTGCCTTATGTATTGAGGTGCTCCTATGTTGGGTGCATAAATATTTACAAATATCTTCTTCTTGGATCGACCCCTTGATCATAATGTAGTTTTCTTGTTTGTCTCTTGTAAGAGTCTTTATTTTAAAGTCTATTTTGTCTGATATGAGAATTGCTACTCCAGCTTTCTTCTGATTTCCATTTGCATGGAATACCTTTTTCCATCCTCTCACTTTCAGTCTGTATGTGTCCCTAGGTCTGAAGTGGGTCCCTTGTAGACAGCATATATACGGGTCTTGTTTTTGTATTCATTCAGCCAGTCTGTCTTTTGGTGGGAGCATTTAATCGATTTACATTTAAGGTATTTATCGATATGTATGTTCCTATTCCCATTTTCTTAATTGTTTTGTGTTTGTCATTGTCAGTCTTTTCCTTCTCTTGTGTTTCTTGCCTAGAGTAGTTCTTTGAACATTTGTTGTAAAGCTGGTTTGGTGGTGCTGAACTCTCTCAGCTTTTGCTTGTCTGTAAAGGTTTTAATTTCTCCATCAAATCTGATTGAGATCCTTGCTGGGTAGAGTAATCTTGGTTGTAGGTTTTTCTCCTTCATGACTTTAACTATGTCCTGCCACTCCCTTCTGGCTTGCAGAGTTTCTGCTGAAAGATCAGCTGTTAACCTTATGGGAATTCCCTTGTGTGTTATTTGTTGTTTTTCCCTTGCTGCTTTAATATGTTTTCTTTGTATTTAACTTTTGATAGTTTGATTAATATGTGTCTTGGCATGTTTCTCCTTGGATTTATCCTATATGGGTCTCTCTGTGCTTCCTGGACTTGATTAACTATTTCCTTTCCCATATTAGGGAAATTATCAACTATAATCTCTTCAAATATTTTCTCAGTACCTTTCTTTTTCTCTTCTTCTTCTGGATCCCCTATAATTTGAATGTCGGTGCATTTAATGTTGTCCCAGAAGTCTCTGAGACTGTCCTCAGTTCTTTTCATTCTTTTTTCTTTATTCTGCTCTGCAGTAGTTATTTCCACTATTTTATCTTCCAGGTCACTTAACCTTTCTTCTGCCTCAGTTATTCTGCTATTGATCCCTTCTAGAGTATTTTTAATTTCATTTATTGTGTTGTTCATCATTGCTTGTTTCATCTTTAGTTCTTCTAGGTCTTTGTTAAATGTTTCTTGCATATTCTCTATTCTATTTCCAAGATTTTGGATCATCTTTACTAGCATTATTCTGAATTGTTTTTCAGGTAGACTGCCTATTTCATCTTCATTTTTTAGGTCTGGTGGGTTTTTACCTTGCTCCTTCATCTGCTGTGTGTTTTTTTGTCTTTTCATTTTGCTTATCTTACTGTGTTTGCGGTCTCCTTTTCGCAGGCTGCAGGTTCGTAGTTCCCATTATTTTTGGTGTCTGTCCCCAGTGGCTAAGGTTGGTTCAGTGGGTTGTGTAGGTTTCCTGGTGGAGGAAACTAGTGCCTGTGTTCTGGTGGATGAGGCTGGATCTTGTCCTTCTGGTGGGCAGGTCCACGTCTGCTGGTGTGTTTTGGGGTGTCTGTGGCCTTATTATGACTTCAGGCAGCCTCTCTGCTAATTTATGGGCCTGTATTCCTGTCTTGCTAGTTGTTTGGCATAGGGTGTCCAGTACTGTAGCTTGCTGGTTGTTGAGGGAAGCTGGGTGTTGGTGTTGAGATGGAGATCTCTGGGAGATTTTCACTGTTTGATATTATGTGGTGCTGGGAGGTCTCTTGTGGACCAGTGTCTTGAAGTTGGCTCTCCCACCTCAGTGGCACAGCCCTGACACCTTGCTGGAGCACCAAGAGACTGTCCTCCACAGACTCAAAATAAAAGGGAGAAAATATAGAATGAAAGAAAGAGGATAAAATAAAATAAATATAAAATAAAATGAAGTTATTAAAATAAAAAATAATTATTAAGAAAAATAAATTAAAAAGTAAAAACAAACAAACAACCAAAAAAAATGAAAGGACAGAACCCTAGGGCAAATGGTGAAAGCAAAGCTATACAGACAAAACCTCACACCGAAGCATACACATAAACACTCACAAAAAGAGGAAAAGGGGAAAAAATAATCTCTCTTACTCCCAAAGTCCACCTCCTCAATTTGGGATGATTCGTTGTCTATTCAGGTATTCCACAGATGTAGGGTACATCAGGTTGATTGTAGATCTTTAATCCGGTGCTTCTGAGGCTGCTGGGAGAAATTTCCCTTTCTCTTCTTTCTTCGCACAGCTCCCAGGGTTCAGCTTTGGATTTGGCCCCGTCTCTGCCTGTGGGTTGCCTGAGGGCATCTGTTCTTCGCTCAGACAGGACGGTGTTTAAGGAGCCGCTGATTCGGGGGCTCTGGCTGGCTCAGGCCGGGGGAAGGGAGGTGTATGAATGTGGGGCGAGCCTGCGGCAGCAGAGGCCAGGGTGACGCTGCACCAGCCTGAGGCGTGCCGTGTGTTTTCCTGGGAAAGTTGTCCCTGGATCATGCGACCCTGGCACTGGCGGCTGCACAGGCTCCTAGAAGGGGAGGTGGTGATAGTGACCTGTGTTTGCACACAGGCTTCTTGGTGGCTGCAACAGCAGGCTTAGAGTCTCATGCCCGTCTCTGGGGTCCACTGATAGCCGCGGCTTGCACCCATCTCTGGAGCTCCTTTAAGCAGTGCTCTTAATCCCCTCTCCTCGAGCACCAGGAAACAAAGAGGCAAGACATAGTCACTTGTCTCTTCGGCAGCTCCAGACTTTTCCCAGACGCCCTCCGGGCTAGCTGTGGTGCACTAACCCCTTCAGACTGTGTTCACTCCACCAACCCCAGTCCTCTCCCTGGGAGCTAAGCTCCGAAGCCCGACCCTCAGCTCCCAGCCCCGCACTTCCCGGCAGGGGAGCAGAGAAACCTCTCGGGCTGGTGAGTGCTGGTCATCATCGATCCTCTGTGCAGGACTCTCTCTGCTTTGCCCTCCGCACCGCTCTTGCTGTGCTCTCCTCCGTGGCTCTGAGGCTTCCCCCTCCGCCAGCCACAGTCTCCGCCCTCAAAGGGACTTCTAGTGTGTGGAAACCTTTCCTCTTTCACGGCTCCCTCCCACTGGTGCAGGTCCCGTCCCTATTCTTTTGTCTCTGTTTTTTCTCTTTTCTTTTGCCCTCCCCAGGTACGTGGGGAGTTTCTTGCCTTTTGGGAGGTCTGAGGTCTTCTGCCAGTGTTCAGTGTGTGTTCTATAGGAGCAGTTCCACGTGTAGATGTATTTCTGATGTATCTGTGGGGAGGAAGGTGATCTCCGTGTTCTACTCTTCCATCTTCTCCTGTCTCGCATTGTTTACTTTAGATCTCCAGAACTTATACATCTTGCATACCTGAAATTTTGTACCTCTTGAACAACATCTCCCCATTTCCCCTTACCCCGGCCCCTGGTAACCACAATTCTACTCCAATATATATTCTTTGAGTACACTGATTTTTCTTTACAGTATTCAACCCGTATTCTTTCTTGCCTCCTACCTTTGTAGTTGGCATTTCCTCTGCCTGGAATACTCTTCCTCTTTACAGATCTTCCCCCACTAACCCTTATTTTTCACTTGTGTCTCAGTAGAAATGTCACTTCTTCTAAGAAGCTTTCACTTCTTCCAAGAAGGTTTCCTTATGTCCCTATTCCCCTAGTATGTGGATTAGTTTTCTTTTCTACATTCTCTCACATCACTCTATGTCCCTTAGAATTGCCCTCATCATACTGTATTTGGCTGTTCAATTGTTACATCCTCCATCAAAATTATAGGATCAATAAGGAGTTGTCTACATATATTCTTAACACAAAACTGTATGGGCACATAGTAGGATCTTGATAAATATTTGATGAAAGAATGGATGAAACTGTATATGTTAAATGACAAGTCGTATATATATATATTTTTAACTGAAGTATAGTTGATTTACAATATTGTTAGTTTCAGGTGTATAGCAAGCAAATATATTCCGATATATAGATAGATAGATAGATTCCTTTCTGTTATAGGTTATTACAAGACATTGAATGTAGTTCCCTGTGCTATACAGTACATCTTTGTTGTTTATTTTATGTATGGTAGTGTGTATGTGTAAATTCTGTACTCCTAATTTATCCCCCACCCCCAATTTCCCCTTGGTAACCATAAGTTTGTTTTCTATGTTTGTGAGTCTATTTCTGTTTTATGATTTAATTTGTGCTACTTTTTCGATTCCACCTGTGTTATATAATATATAATATTTTTCTCTGTCTGACTTAGTATGATAATCTGTAGGTCCATCCATATTGCTGCAAATGAACTTATTTCATTCTTTTTTATGGCTAACATTCCAGTATATATATATACACACACACAGTATCTTCTTTTTCTTTTGTGGTACGTGGGCTTCTCACTGTTGTGGCCTCTCCCATTGCGGAGCACAGGCTCTGGACGCGCAGGCTCAGCGGCCATGGCTCACGGGCCTAGCCGCTCCACAGCATGTGGGATCTTCCCGGACCAGGGCACGAACCCGTGTCCCCTGTATCGGCAGGTGATCTCTCAACCACTGCGCCACCAGGGAAGCCCTCACAGTATCTTCTTTAGTCATTCATCTGTCAATGGACATTTAGGTTGTTTCCATGTCTTGGCTATTGTAAATAGTGCTGCTATGAACATTTGGCATGCATGTATCTTTTCAAGTTAAAATTTTCATCTTTTCCAGATATATCCCCAGGAGTGAGATTACTAGGTCATATGACAACTCTATTTTTAGTTTTCTAAGGGACTTCCATACTGTTCTCCTTAGTAGCTGCACCAAGTTACAGTCCCACCAACATTGTAGGAGGGTTCCTTTTCTCCACATCCTCTCCTGCATAGATTATTTGTAGACTTTTTAAAGATGGCTATTCTGACCAGTATGAGGTGATACGTCATTGTAGTTTTGACTTGCATTTCTCTAATAATTAGCAATAATGAGCATTTTTTATGTGCCTGTATGCTTTCTTTGGAAAATTGTCTCTTTAGGTCTTCCTCCCATTTTATGATTGGGTTGTTTCTGTGAAATTGAGTTGTATGAGCTGTTTATATATTTTTGAAATTAAGCCCTTGTCGTAGCATCATTTGCAAATATTTTCTGCCATTCTGTAGGTTGTCTTTTCATTTTGTTTATACTTTCCTTTGCTGTACAAAAGGCTTTAAATATGATAAGGTCTCATTTGTTTATTTTTGCTTTCATTTCTATTGCCTTGGGAGACTGACCCATGAAAATATTTGTACGATTTATGTCAGAGAATGTTTTGCCTATGTTTTCATTTAGGAGTTTTATGGTGTCATGTCTTATGTTTAAGTCTTTAAGCCATTTTGAGTTTATTTTTGTGTATGGTGAGAGGTTGTGTTCTAACTTCATTGATTTACATGCAGCTGTCCAACTTTCCCAACACCCTTTGCTGAAAAGACTCCTTTCCCATTGTACCTTCTTGCCTCCTTTGTCGAAGATTAATTGACTGTGGTGTGTGGGTTTATTTCTGGGCTCTTTCTTCTTTTCCATTGATCCATATTCTGTTTTTGTGCCAGTACCACACTGTTTTATTACTGTAGCTATGTAGTATTCTCTGAAGTCTGGGATGGTTATGCCTCCTGCTTGGTTCTTTTTTTTTAGTATATGTGCTGCCGAAGCGAGCACCTGCTTGGTTCTTTTTTCAGGATTGCTTTGGCAGTTCTGAGTCTTTTATGGTTCCAGATGAATTTTAGGGTTATTTGTCCTAGTTCTGTGAAAAGTGCCATTGGTAATTTGATAGAGATTGTGTTAAATCTGTAGATTGCTTTGGGTACTATTGCCATTTTAACAATATTAATTCTTCCAATCCAAGAGCATGTGATATCTTTCCATTTCTTTGAATCATCTTCAATTTCCTTTATTAATGTTTTATAGCTCTCAGCTTATGAGTCTTTCACCTTCTTGGTGAGGTTTATTCCTAAGTATTTTATTTTTGGGGTTGTGATTTTAGAAAGTATTGTTTTTTGTTTGTTGTTTTCTTTTTACATTCTTTCTGATATTTCATTGTTGTTGTAAAGAAATGCAACTGACTTCTGTATGTTAATCTTGTATCTTGCTACATTACTGAATTCATTTATCAGTTCTAGCAGTTTTTGTGTGGAGTCTTTAGGGTATCATACAGTGTATCATCTATATATAATTACAATTTTACCTCTTCCCTTCCAATTTGGATACATTTTATTTCTTTTTCTTGTCTGATTGCTGTGGCTAGGACTCCCAATACTGTGTTGAATAGAAGAGGTGAGAGTGGGCAATGTTGTCTTGCTCCAGATTTTAGCAGGAAGGCTTTCAGCTTTTCACCTTTGACTATTATATTGGCTGTGGGTTTGTCATAAATAGTTTTTACTATTTTGAGATATGTTCCCTCTCCATCCACTTTGGTAAGAATTTTTGTCATGAATGGATGTTGAATTTTGTCAAATGCTTTTTCTGCATCTATTGAGATGATCATGTGGTTTTTGTTTTTTCTTTCGTTTATATGGTGTATCACATTGATTGATTTGTGTGTGTTGAACCATCCTTGTAAACTTGGGATGGATCCCACTTGGTCACGGTTATGATCATTTTCATGTGTTGTTGGATTTGGTTTGTTAATATTTTGTTGAGAAGTTTCGCATCTATATTCATCAAAAATATTGGCCTGTAATTTTTTTTTTTCTGATGGTGTCTTAGTCTGGTTTTATTATCAGTGATATGGTGGCTTCATTAAAATGTCCTTGGGAGTGTTCCCTGCTCTTCAATTTTCTGTAAGAATTTGAGAAGAATTGATATAAATTCTTCTTTGTATGTTTGCTAGAATTCACCTGTGAAGCCATCTGGTCCTGGACTTTTATTTGTAGGGAGTTTTTAAATTACAGACTCTATTTCAGTTCTAGTGACCAGTCTGTTCAAATTATCTATTTCTTCTTGATTCAATTTTGGAGGGCTGTATGTTTCTAGAAACTTGTCCCATTTCTTCTAGGTCACCAAATTTTTGACATATAATTATTCATAGTATTCCCTTATGGTTTTTTGTTATTCTGTAGTATCAATTGTTATGTCTCCTTTTTCATTTCTTATTTTGTTTATTTGGGTTTTCTCTCTTTTCTTCTTAGTGAGCCTGGCCAGAGGTTTGTCAATCTTGTTTATCCTTTCAACGAATCAACTCCTGGTCTTACTGATTTTGTCCTATTTTTTAAATTTCTATTTTATTCATTTCCTCTCTAGTTTTTATTATTTCCTTCCTTCTTCTGACTTCAGGTTTTGTTTTTCTTCTTTTTCTAATTCTTTTAAGTGGTTGGTTAAGTTATTTGAGATTTTTCTTCTTTTTGGAGGAAGGCCTGTATCACTATAAACTTCCCTCTAAAAATTGCTTTTGCTGTATCCCATAGACTTTGTATGGCTGTGTTTTCATTGTCATTTGTCTCAAGGTATTTTTAAATTTCCTCTTTGATTTCATCATTGACCCATTGGTTTTTTAGAAGCATGTTGTTTAGTTTCCATGGAATCATTTTTTTCTCATTTCCTTTTCTGTGGTTAATTTCTAGTTTCATGTTGTTTTTGTCAGAAAAGTTGCTTGAGATATTTTCTATAGTCTTAAATTTGTAGAGGCTTGTTTTGTGCCCTAGTATGTGGTTAATTCTAGAGAATGTTCCATGTGCACTTGAAAAGAATGTGTAATCTGGTTTTTTGGATGTAATGTTGTGAAAATATCAATTAAGTCTAACTGCCCTATTGCATCACTTAGGATCTCTGTTGCCTTATTGATTCTCTGTCTGGAAGATTTGTCCATTGATGTGAGTGGGGTGTTAAAGTCTCCTACTATTATTGTATTCCTGTCAATTTCTCCCTCTATGTCTGTTAGTATTTGCTTTATGTATTTGGGTGCTCCTATTTTAGGTACATATATGTTGATAAGTGTAAAATCCTTTTGTATTGATCCTTTTATCATTATATAGTGTCCTTCTTTATCTTTCTTTATGGCCTTTGTTTTAAAGTCTATTTTGTCTGATATGAGTATTGGGACCCCCACTTTCTTTTCATTTCCATTTGCATGAAATATCTTTTTCCATCCCCTGGCTTTCAATCTATGTGTGTTCTTTGCCCTAAAGTGCATCTCTTGTAAGCAGCATACTGTACACTCTTGTTTTTTTATCCAACCTGCCACTCTGTCTTTTGACTGGAGCATTTAGTCCATTAACATTTAAGGTAATTATTGATAGATATATATTTATTGCCATTTAAAACCTTATTTTCCCATTGATTTTATATTTCTTCTTTGTCCGTTTCTTTTTCCTTTTGTTTTTCCTTTCATCATTTGATGATTTTCCTTTTGTATTATATTTATGTTCTCTTTTTGGTTTTTGTGAATCTATTGTGTGTTTCTGACTTGTGGTTACACTGTTTTTCACGTATGTTAACTCCTTCCTATATATAGTTGCCTTAGACTGGTAGTCATATAGGCTCAAACACATTCTAGGGAAAAAAAAATCCACATTTTCTTACTCTCCTCCCCCACATTTTATGATTTTGATGTCCTCTCTTACATCTTCATGTTCTTCTTTTTGCTATTCATTGTGGTTGTCATCACTTTCACAGAAAATATTTTTGATTTTAAAATATTTTGATTAAAATTTAAAACATTCTGATTAATTTTGATTAAAACATTTCATTAAAATGTTTTAATCTGTGTACTGGTTTCTTTAAGTGATTATTTTCCAATTGTAATTTTCTTTTTCTTATAGATTCTTACTTCTTTTCTATTTAGAGAAGAGCTTTCAATATTTCCTTTAGGATAAGTATAGTATTGCTGTATTCTTTTAGTTTTTGCTTGTCTGGGAAGTTTTTTATCTCTCCTCTTCTAAAGGATAATCTTGCTGTGTAGAGTATTCTAGTTTGCAAATTTTTCCCTTCCAGGACTTTAAATATATCTTGACACTTGCTTTTGGCCTACAACGTTTCTGTAGAGGAATCAGCTGATAGTGTTAGTGGGGTTCCCTTGTAATTAACTCTTTGCTTTTCTCTTACTGCCTTTAGAATCTTCTCTTTGTCTTTAGCTTTTGACATTTTTATTATAGTATGTCTTAGTGTAGGTCTGCTTGGGTTTATCTTGTTTGGGACCCTCTGTGCTTCCTGTACCTGGATATCTGTTTCCTTCTTTACATTTGGGAAGTTTTCAGCCATAATTTCTTCAAACACATTTTTGATCCCTTTTTGCTTTCTTTCCCTCCTGGAATCCCTATTTTGCATAGGTTGGCATACTTTATATTATCCCATAGGTCTCTTGTATTGCTTTCTTCTTTTTTTTAAATTTGGCTTTCTGTCTTGATTGGACGATTTCCATTATTCCTTATTCTATTATTCCAAGTCACTTATTTGTTCTTCTGCATTATTTATTTTGCTATTCATTGACTTTAGCTCAGCTTTTATCTTGGCAAATGAGTTTTCTAATTTTTCTTGGTTCATCTTTCTAGTTTCTTTTTTCTGTACTCTGCATTTCCATTGATACCCCTTCTTAATTCCTTCAGTATTTTCATTATCTCCTGTTTTAAATCAGTGTCTATCATATTGAATAGGTCTGCTTCATTGTTTGTTCTTTCAGGGGAATGCTCTTGGTCTTTTAACTGGGAGTGGTTCCTCTGCTTCATTTTACTTTTATTTCTCTCTGTGAGTTTAGGAGAAGCAATTATGTACTCTGGTCTTGGAGGGCTCTTTATACATGGGAGCATTCCTGTGTAGCTTGTATGGATTTAGTATTTTTGGTCTGAGGGCTTTTTTTAGTATGCATGCCTGGCACCTCTTTCCTCAGCATGTGCTGGTCATTATCCCCTTGATAGGTGGTATGCAGATGTGGCTGCTGGTGCCCAGTCCTGGAGTTCTCAGTGGTGGCAATGGCTTAGGAATGGCCCTGGGACACAGGATGGGAGCAGAGGTGGCTCACAACCACTCCTGGAGTTTGGGCAGGTGGCAGTGGGGGCTCTCAACCACTCCTGGGGTCTGCAAGGGTGGCACTGGTGGCTTGCAACCACTCTTGGCTTGCAATGACTCCTGGTATCTGGGAGGGAGGTGGCAGGAGCCCACAACTACTCCTGGATTCCAAGAGGGAGATAGCAGAGACCTATGACCACTCCTTGGGTCTGGGAAGGAGGAGGTGGGGGCCTGTGACCATTCTTCAGTCTGGGTGGGTAATTATTTTTATTTTAAACACCTGAAATTGTTCTTCCTTTTTGAATACATGTATACATGCACAAACAAACCTGTTCAAGCATTTGAGCAAAATGTTAAAAATTAAAAGATATAATAACATACAAAATTGAAATGATTTGCTTCTCTTTTGTTTGTTCTTACCATTTTAGATGATGGAAAATTGTCCTTTGAAGAATTCAAAGCATATTTTGCAGATGGTGTTCTGAGTGGAGAAGAGTTACGTGACCTCTTCCATACCATTGATACACATAATACCAAGTAAGGAACTTTTTTTAAATCACTACATTCTGTAAACAAAGTAGAGAGGGCATGAACAAGTACATACCAATGAAACAGATGGAGTAAAGCTGCAGAGGACACATTTTGTAACACGCCTATGTTCAGTTCTCAGATAGCCTCTAACAATTGAAATGCTGTGAAAAACTGAATTTTGAACTGGAAAATAAAGATCTTCTGTAGGGAGTTCTCATAAAGAGTTTGCAGAATTAAAACAAAGCATAGGTTATAAATAATTCTAATTCTGCCATTAATAAGAAAGTAGAATTTTACCTTGTTTCTTAGATTTCATCTCAGAAATCTAAGAATTTAAAAATTGTTCTAAGTCCATTTTTATGTTACTGTAGTAAAATAGGAAATTGCAGCAATTATCTGGACAATTCAGATGTGTGTGCTGAACTCCAAATCAGTGTTGCCTGAGAGATGTAGATAATGCAGGACACAGAATTTTCTCTGAGCAATCAATGTATATAGTGATATACTTGATTTATTTTAAAATCTAGCAAAATAAAATATGAGCTCTGAAAATTTGTAGGTTTAGCTGATGGATTTTTTTGAGTCATTTTACAAGAAATGATTTACTTAATTTTTGACATTTAAAGTGCTTTATTATGTTGCACTATAGGCACAGCTATGATTACATTTCTAAAAAATATTTGCTTCTCATGATCAAGCAAAATATTTTAAAAATATTATTTATGTGACAAAAGAGGAAAATTTAACTTGCAAGTTAAAAAGGAAAATTTAACCAACAAGATATATTTTCAATGTTTTCCTTCTTTCTTTCCAAATATTTTCAAAGTGGTTATGTCACTATATTTAAAGTGATAATAGGAAAAAAATATATAATGAAAAATATTCTACCCAACAAGGGTAACATTCAGATTTGAAGGAGAGAGAGTTTTAAGACAAGCAAAATCTAAAAGAGTTTGGTACCACTAAAATGTCTGTACAATAAATGTTAAAGGGAGTTCTCTAAGTGGAAAAGAAAGACCACAAACAGAAATATGAAAATTATGAAGGTAAAGATCTCATTAGTAAAGGAAAATACACAGTAAAGGTGGTAGATCAATCACTCACAAAACTAGTAGGCAGGTTAAAAGACAAAAGTAGTAAAATCATCTAATCCACCATAAGTAGTTAAGGGATATTTTTTTAAATGCAAAATGTGAAATAAAAAATATTAAATGTTGGGTGGGGGTGCAGGTCTGTTAAAATGCATTTGAACTTAAGAGATCAGTAAAGTATAATTATCGTGTGTGTGTGTGTATATATATATATATTGTTATATATAAACCACATGGTAAACACAAATCTATAATAGATATACACACAATATAGAGAAAGGAATCCAAAAATAACACTAAACATAGCATCAAGTCACATTGGAAGAGTGCAAAAGAAAAAGGAAAGAACAATAAAGAATTATAAAAATGAACTGAAAACAATTAACAAAATGGCAATTGATACATACTTATCAATAACTACTTTAAATGTAAATGGATGAAATGCTCCAATCAAATGACACAGAGTGCCTGAATGGATACAAAAATAAGACCCATATGTATGCTGCCTACAAGAGACTTACTTCAGGTCTAAAGATAGACAAAGACTGAAAGTGAGGGGATGCAAAAAGGTATTCCATGCAAGCGGAAATGAAAAGAAAGCCAGGGTAGCAATATTTATATCAGATAAAATAGACTTTTAAACAAAGACTGTAACAAGAGACAAAGTAGGACATTACATAATGATAAAGAGATAAATGCAATAAGGAGATATAACATTTATAAATATATTTAAATCCAACATGGGAGCACCTAAATATATACAGTTATATATACTAAATAACTAATGAGTCACTGAAGAAATCAAAGAGGAAATCACACAAATGAAAATAGAAACACAACAATCCACAATCTATGGGACACAGCAAAAACAGTTGTAAGAGGGAAGTTTATAGAGATACAAGCCTACCTCAGGAAAGAAGAAAAATCCCAGAGAAACAGCTTAATCTTACACCTAAAGGAACTAGAAAAAGAAATGCCAACAAAAATCTAATGTTAGTATGAAGAAAGCAATAATAATGAACATAGGAGAAATAAATGAAATAGAGACTAAAAAAGAGACAAAAAAATCAATGAAACTAAGAGCTGATCTTTGAAAAGATAAACAAAATTGATAAAACTTTAGACAGACTCATCAAGAAAAAAGGAGAGGTCCCAAATCAATAAAATAAGAAATTAAAAAAAGAGAGAGGTCCAAAATCAATAAAATAAGAAATGAAAAAGAAGTTACAACCCATGTTATAGAAATAGAAAGGATCATAAGAGATTGCTAAGAACAATTATACACCAATAAAATGGACAACCTAGAAGAAATGGATGAGTTCCTAGAAACATAAATCTCCCAAGACTGAATCAGGAAGAAATAGAAAATATTAACAGACTTATTAGCAGTAATGAAAAATAATCAGTAATAAAACAAACAGAAGTTCAGGACCAGTTGGCTTCACAGGTGAATTCTCTCAAATATTTAGAAGAGTTAATGCCTATCCTTCTCAAACTATTCCTCCCCCCCAAAAAAAAAATTGAAGAGGAAGGAATGCTTCTGAACTCATTGCAAGAGGCCAGCATTACCCTGATACCAAAACTAGACAAAGACCCCACAGAAAAAGAAAATGATAGGCCCATATCTCTGGTGAACATAGGTGCAAAAATCCTCAACAAAATTTTAGCACATTGAATTCAACAATACATTAAAAGGATCAAACAACATGATCAAGTGGGATTCATCCCAGATTTATCCCCCGGATGCAAGGATGGTTTAATATCGGCAAATCAATTAATAGGATACACCACGTTAACAAATGGAAGAGTAAAAATCATATGATCATCTAAACAGATGGAGAAAAACTTTTGACAAAATTCAACACCAATTTATGATTTAAAACCTCTCGACAAAATGGGTGTAGAAGTAATATACCTCAACATAATAAAGGCATAAATAACTAATGCACAGCTAACATCATACTCAACAGTGAAAGGTTGAAACTTTTCCCACAAAGATCAGTAACAAGAAAAGCATGCTCAATCTACCACTCCTATTCAACATAGTACTGGAAGTCCTAGCCACGGCAATTAGACTAGCAAAGGAAATAAAAGAATTCAAATTGGAAGGAATAAGTAAAACTGTCATTGTTTGCAGATGACATGATACTATATATAGAAAATTCTATATAGTATAGATACTATATATAGAAAATTCTAAACACACTGCCAAAAAACTACTAGAACTTTCAATGAATTCAGTAAAGTTGTAGGATAAAAAATTAACATACAGAAATCTGTTGCATTTCTGTACACTAAGAACAAACTATCAGAAAGAGAAATTAAGAAAACTATCTCATTTACAGTGGCATCAAAACTAATAAAATTCCTAGGTATAAATCTAACCAAGGAGGTAAAAGACCCATTTGGAAAACTATAAAACGTTGATGAAAGAAATTGAAGATAACAACATACAAAGGGAAATATATACTGTGCTAAGGAATTGGAAGAATTAATATTGTTAAAATGTCCATGCCACCCAAAGCAATCTACAGTTTTAGTGTAATCCCTATCAAAATACCAATGGTAATTTCCACAGAACTAGAACAAATAATTCTAAAATTTGCCTGGAAACACAAAAGACCCTGAATAATCTAAACAATTTTGAGAAAGAAAAACAACACTGGATGTATCCCACTCCCTCATTTCAAACTATACCTCAAAGCTACAGTAATCAAAACAGTATGGTACTGGCATGAAAACATAGATCAGTGGAACAAAATTAAGAGCCCAGAAATAAACCCATGTTTATATGTTCAATTAGTCTACAACAAAGGAGGCAAGGACATACAATGGAGACAAGACAGCTTCTTCAATAAATGGTATTGGGAGAACCAGACAGCTACTTACAAAATAATCAAACTGGACTACTTTCTCATGCCATATAAAAAATATACTCAAAATGGATTAAAAACATAAATGTAAGGCCTTAAACCATAAAACCTTTAGAAGATAACACAGGCAGTATGCTATTTGACATTAGTCTTAGCAATATTCTTTTGGATTTGTCTCCTCAGGCAAGGGAAACAAAAGCAAAAATAAATAAATAAGACTACATCAAACTAAAAAGCTTTTACACAGTGAAAGAAAATTTCAGAAAAATGAAAAGGCAGCCTACTGAATGTGAGAAGATATTTTCAAACTATATATTGGAAAAGAAATCAGTATCCAAAATATACAAGGAACTCATACAACTCAACCTCAAAAAAAACAACCAAGTAAAAAAGGGCAGAGGACTTGAATAGATATTTTTCCAAAGAAGAAATAAAGATGGCCATCAGACACATGAAAATATGCTCAAGGTCACTAATTATCAGCAAACTGCAAATGAAAACCACAATGAGATATCACCTCACACCTGTCAGAATGGTTACTATCAAAAATACAACCAATAGCAAATGTTGGTCAGGATGTGGAGTAAAGGGAAACCTTATGCACTCTTGGTGGGAGTGCAATTTGGTACAGCTACTATGAAAACATAGTGTAGAGTTTCCTCAAACAATTAATGATAGAACTACCATACAATCTAGCTATTTCACTTCTGAGTATTTTTCTGAAGAAAACAAAATCAAAAAGATACATGCACCCCCATGTTCACTGCAGCATTATTTACAATAGCCAAGATTTGGAAACAACCTAAGAGTCCATCAATAGATGGATGAATAAGGAAGATGTGGTACATACATACAATATAATACTATTCAGCCATAAAGAGAATAAAATTTTGCCATTTGCAACAACATGGATGGACTTTTGGAGGATATAATGCTAGGTGAAATAAATAAAATAAAGAAGGCGAATACTGTGTGATATCACTTACATGTGGAATCTAAAAAATACAACAAACTAGTGAATATAACAAAAAAGAAGCAGACTTACAGATGTAGAGAACAAAATAGTGGTTACCAATGGGGAGAGAGAGGGGAGAGGGTCAATATAGGGTTGGGGGACTAGAGGTACAAAATACTATGTATAAAATGAATAAGCTACAAGGATATGTTGACAGCATAGGGAATATAGCTAATATTTTATAATAACTGCAAATATTGTTAAAAATTGTGAATTGCTATGAGTCATGGGGATGAATTGTACTGCATGAGGAATACAGTCAATAATATTGTAATAACATTGTATGATGATAAATGGTAACTAGATTTACTGTGATCATTTTGTAATGTATAGCAATATTGAATCACTATGTTGTACACCTGCAACTAATCTAGTCAATTATTCTTCAACATCAAAAGAAGTGTTTTCACTTATCAGAAAGCCAGGATGTCCACATTTTTCAGTCAGTTAGAGGAATACATGAAGAAATTAGCATAATTCCTTGTAGAAGAGATTCACAGCACAGGCAGGGAGAATGATCCCCTGGAGGCAAAAATGATTCTTCCAGTATAGCGATTTGGAGTTCCAGATTGTCAGGATAGACCAAACAGTAGACCAGATGGAAGTTTTGCTGTTATGTCAGACAGTGAACACACAGGAAATTTTCTTGGGGCCTGCAGATGGAAGCCTGTGATAGAGATGGACAACTGATGTCTTTAGATCAGGTGTTCCTTATTCCAGACTAAAATAATTTATTTGGATGCTGAGCACTGGGATTTCAACCCAGTACTTGTTAAATCACTGAAGCACACTAAAGCAAAAAACAAAACAACAAAAAATTACCACCTACAAAAAAATCATAGTTCATCTTGAGCTAGACTTGAAAGTTTAAAATTTTCTTTCTTAACCTAACATGAAACTTTTCTCTCTAAAGTTTCACTTAATTTGTTCAATTTCTTAGGGCCATGCAGAATATGAATATTTTATAACAAGTCTTTCTAATATTTGAAGACAGTTTTTATGCACCAATAATGAGATAAAGTCCCATAATAATTGGAGAGTAATAATATCAAAGGGTTTGTTTTAGATGATAGAATTTTATTCCTTCTGAAACAGGAAAATCCGTTCATTTTATACTTGTGCATAACAGTTAAATTTTAAAGCTTGATTAGTTGGTTGCTGAAACCGCCTTCTCCCTTGAGTTACCCATTACCCTCCTTAAGTAGACACATTTTATGGGCATTAGGAAAAGAAGGCAGGATCAGTACCCAAGGAATAAGTATTTAGTAGGTTGGTCTGAAGACCAAAGCCTGCACTGCATTATGACTAGAAAGGTCATTCCAATTCCAATAGCTCCAATAGTGGGTAAGAGAGATCTCCCTATTAACGTAGCCTATACATCTTCAACTAGCACTGAACGCTAAGAGAGCAGCACCAAGTGCCTGGAGGATAGGGCAGACCCCAGTCCCAAGTGCTAAGCTAAGGAAGTATGGCATGACTTAGAGTCATGAAATCAGAAAATGGAAAAAGGTGGTGTAGCTGTATGTCAAGAGAGCACAGTGAAAATCAAAGTCCAGAGAATACAGGCTAAAGTGTGGTGGACACACTGGCTGTGTCAGGGTTGAGTTTTAGCAATATAGATTGGGCAAAGGAACACTGGCAGAAGAGTACTCCAAGTATTCAGACGAAGCCCAAACTGCCCATGAGCAAACTCACAGAGAACGAAGAGTCCAGATGGAGCATTTTATGATCAAGACTTACCTGTTAGAACCAGATGGCGGGCTGACATCTGTCCAGGCATTAAGTTGCCTCTTTGGCATAAGCAGACAAAGCCCAACAGATGTATACTGTTTTCCACAGAGAGGCACAAGTTAGCTGACACATGTGGTCAATGATGTTAGTTTAGCATACTTATATGCCAAATGAGGCATGGCGCCAGAGGAGCCAAGGAAACTAAGGAGGGAGAGAATAACATTCTTTTTATAGATTTCCCTCAACTTCTCCTAAGCCTTACTTAGCAGAGTTCACAGCAGGGCAGAAGATGTACTAGGAAGGACTTTACTGGTTGTGAGTGACAGAAACATAAATTAAGCTGACTTAAAGAAATAATTATCTGGTTCATGTATCTGAAAAGTCCAGAGGTAGGCTTCATGTGTGTTGGAGTAAAGTGCCCAAACAGTGGTGCTAGGAATCTGTCTATCATCTCTCACCTCTTCTTTCTCTATGTTGGCTATTCTCTTGTGCAGACTCTCTTGCTGAGAGGTCAAGATGGTTACGAGAGGCTCAAGGTTCATATTGCCACCACCTTGGCAAATGCCAAGAGGCTGGTTTTCTTTCAGAGTAGTACCAGCAAAATTCTGGTCTTGAATTATGTTAGCCTGGCTTGGAGCTCATACACATCTCTGGAAAATCACTGTTTTCAAGGAAAAAATAAAGTGAAAAGGAACCAGGATGCTATTATCAAAATAAGGGGGAATAAATTCTGGGCAGGCAAAACTTGAGTCCCCTGTAGATCAAATAACTACCTACTCAGCCTCAAAGACTTCCACTTACCATCTCATATTTTAGAGGACAAGGGGCTTGGTAGAGTTTCAACTCCAGAGAGTTCTTACAAAGTGTGGAGTCAATCTGGAAAATCTGAAGCTATCTATATGGGAAAAGATTGAAGCCAGGGAGAAATCTTTGTTTTAATAGGCATCCTAGTTCCATTGAGCTATGCAGGACCCTAGCCTTCTACACCTGCCTCTCTTCTTGACCATCTGATTGTGTCTATTCTCAATGTTCCTGTTTTCCCATACTCCACTAGAATCATGCCTATAATCCCCCTTCTTTTTCCTTATGGTCCTACCAAGTCTCTGTATTTGCAGATACTGCAAAAAACTTAGGCAGACTTAGTGAGTAACACCTGGTCTTTTTTCTCTTAGTATTTCTCCATAATCACCTAACAGATTTTCTGGGCAGTTCTCACATATCACATTATCCTTATTTTTTTTAATTTAAAAATTAGAAAGAACTGAGTATATAACTAAGAGAAGCACTATTTGATTACATCCTATAGAGGTATACTTTTTGCCACATTCTTAGAGACTGAAAATAGAAGTCTTACAACCTTACCAAGACTCACTCTAATCTATAACCAGTTCTCCAGTTATTGATTCCATTTCGTTATTGGAACTAACCTGTAGTCATCAAATTTCCTTATTATTCACTCAATTTTTAAATGTGCCTTTCACTCCAATAATTTCTGAAATCCATTTATTTTCTTTGAGCATATCTACTTCATGAAGATATGGAGAGAATAAAACAAGCTACTTCCTAAGAGTTACATTTAAAATTCTTTTCTTTCCTGTGAAGGCATTTCATTGGCACCACCACAATTTCCTCCTAAATCAGACCATTCCACAATTTGCAGTGTTGACTGGGGCTGAGGACTCTTCCTTGTAGGGAGAGTGAGGAATCAACAAAGTCTACATTATAATTAAGAAGATTAGCATAGTTTGAGGGATTTATAAAGAAGACAATTTTAAGGAGATTTTCTTTAAAGTGACAGGAAATGGTTTCTCCTTAGTTATAATTGCTGAAAAAATAATTGGTTCTAATTTTCTCTGACAAAGATGATAGACAAGCCAAATTTTGTATCAAGACAATATGTATATAATTTCTAAAAAATAGGAATTTCTAAAGGAAATGTTTAATTTTTAATTAAATAAGGAAATACATTTATTGAATGACTATATGACAGGCACTTGCATCATCTTATTTAATCTTCACAAAAAAGCAAATAACAAGGTACTATTATTATTATTCACAGCCTACAGTTAAGGAATCTGATACAGAAAGTTAAGTGATTTGACCAAGGTTACACAGACAGTAGTGTAAGGCCTGGAGATTATTTCATGGCGACCTGAAAACAAAACTCAAAGCTCTTTCCATTGTCATGCCACCTCAGTAAATTTTCAGATTTTTAGCTATTTATTTTGTATATCAGAAATCAAAAGGTTCCAAGGCCAGCTTTTAAACTCACTTTCAGGTGTTTCATTCTTGATGAAAAGATGCTTGATTCTTTCCAGCAGTAGAATATATTTGGATGTACAGTATAGAGGTAATTGCTTTAATTGCTGCCTTTATCTCTCCTCTTTTTATATCCATAATGTAGGATTTTTACAGTGTAGGAGTTGTTACAATGTAGCAATGTTATTCTTTTTCTCTGTGGACATTATTTTCTTTCTTGGAACATTTCCCTCCCTCCATCCTACCTTTACATTTGGAATTTATCTTGTGCTTTTGGACGTACTCCTGTTACTACTCTCCATCCCATCACTCTGCACTTACCTCATTTTCTCCATTGTTCTTCAGAGCACTCACAGAGTTTTACTGTTTCAATTAGTCATTTTTATTAAAGACCTTTGCTTCCAAATTTTTTCAGATATTTTATATTTTTAATATTATCTAGAGAATTATTCTCTGCTTGTCACCTCTTCCTCCCAATAAAGAACTTGAATTCTCTTTTTATCTTTTGTTTTTTAATAAATTTATTTATTTTTGGCTGTGTTGGGTCTTCGTTGCTGCACATGGGCTTTCTCTATTTGCGATGAGCAGGGGCTACTCTTCGTTGCGGTGAGTGGGCTTCTCATTGCAGTGGCTTCATTGTTGTGGAGTACGGGCTCTAGGCACATGGGCTTTGGTAGTTGTGGCATGCAGGCTCAGTAGTTGTGGCTCGTGGGCTCTGGAGCTCAGGCTCAGTAGTTGCCGCACATGGGCTTAGTTGCTCCTCGGCATGTGGGATCTTCCCGGACCAGGGCTCGAACCCATGTCCCTTGAATTTGCAGGTGGATTCTTAACCATTGCACCACCAGGGAAGTCCCCTCTTTCAATCTTAACTGTACTCTGTCTTCCCATCAGCCATGATAAAATTGCTAATGGTGAAGCAAAATCTATTACTGCTTAAAATAAAAATTGTCTACTGAGGAATCAAGGCGAATTATTTATTCACCTAACTGCAGTGTTCTTTCTTACTTGCCAATACCCACCAAGTGGGTGAAATCAAATCAGTAAAATGTTAACCCCAATCTTTAAAAAATATGTGATGCTCACTTCTTGGACAAGTCTCCATCTCTCATCTCCCATGTCCAATGCACCAATAAATTCTGAACTTATTCCCCTCCAGTTTATTAATCCTATGAATCCAACTATTCCCTTTATTGTCACCACATTCCCTAAGTACCTGCTTTCTCTTTTTTACAACTATACTATTCTCAAAAATGATCTGTTTGATGGAAGAGTTACAATTGTTTTTATCTGTGACATCTTGAGATTATAAAATTCTTGAAATAAATACAAATAACCTCAAAGTCATTGCTTACTTCTTAAATGAATATTTTTAAAGAGCAATTTCTTTAGGAAAATACTTTCCCTCCACAATAAAATTTATATAAATAACATATGCTTCCTATAAAAAAGAACTCAAACAGTATAGAAATCATAAGAAAGAGCAGAAAAAGACACCTGAAATTTCATCACTTTGAGATAACTACCCATAGCATTTAGTTACCATTACTTCCAATGTGTGCATTCAGTTTGTTTGTTTTTTTCCCACAAATGACTTTATTTTATTTTAACGTCTTTATTGGAGAATAATTGCTTTACAATGGTGTGTTAGTTTCTGCTGCACAACAAAGTGAATCAACTATACATATACATTTATCCCTATTTCTCCTCCCTCTTGAGTCTCCTTCCCACACTCCCTATCCCACTCCTCTAGGTGGACACAAAGCACCGAGTGAATCTCCCTGTGTCATGTGGCTGCTTCCCACTAGCTATCTACTTTACATTTGGTAGTGTATATATATCCATGTCACTCTCTCACTTCGTCCCAGCTTACCCTTCCCCCTCCCCATGTCCTCAAGTCCGTTCTCTACATCTGCGTCTTTATTCCTGTCCTTCCCCTAGGTTCTTCAGAACTTTTTTTTTTTTAGATTCCATATATATGTGTTAGCATACGGTATTTGTTTTTCTTTTTCTGACTTACTTCACTCCGTATGACAGTCTCAAAGTCCACCCACCTCACTGCACATAACTCAATTTTGTTTCTTTTTATGGCTGAGTAATATTCCATTGTATATATGTGCCACATCTTCTTTATCCATTCATCTGTTGATGGACACTTAGGTTGCTTCTATGTCCTGACTATTGTAAATAATGCTGCAATGAACATTGTGGTACATGACTCTTTCTGAATTATGGTTTTCTCAGGGCATATGCCCAGTAATGGGATTCCTGGGTCGTATGGTAGATCTACTTTTAGTTTTTGAAGGAACCTCCATACTGTTCTCCATAGTGGCTCTATCAGTTTACATTCCCACGAACAGTGCAAGAGGGTTCCCTTTTCTCCACACCCTCTCCAGCATTGACTGCTTGTAGATTTTTTGATGATGGCCATTCTGACTGGTGCGAGATGATACCTCATTGTAGTTTTGATTTGCATTTCTCTAATGATTAGTGACGTTGAGCATCCTTTTATGTGTTTGTTGGCAATCTGTAGATATTCTTTGGAGAAATGTCTATTTAGGTATTCTGTCCATTTTTGGATTGGGTTGGTTATTTTTTTGATATTGAGCTGCATGAATTGCTTGTATGTTTTGAAGATTAATCCTTTGTCATTTGCTTCGTTTGCAAATATTTTCTCCCATTCTGAGGGTTATCTTTTTGTCTTGTTTATCGTTTCCTTTGGCTGTGCAAAAGCTTGTAAGTTTCATTAGGTCCAATTTGTTTATTTCCATTTCTCTAGGATGTGGGTAAAAAAGGACCTTGCTGTGATTTATGTCATAGAGTGTTCTGCCTATGTTTTCCTCTAAGAGTGTGATAGTGTCTGGCCTTACATTTAGGTCTTTAATCCATTTTGAGTTTATTTTTGTGTATGGTGTTAGGGAGTGTTCTAATTTCATACTTTTACATATACCTGTCCAGTTTTCCCAGCACCACTTATTGAAGAGGTTGTCTTTTCTCCATTGTATATTCTTGCCACCTTTATCAAAGATAAGGTGACCATATGTGCGTGGGTTTATCTCTGGGCTATCCATCCTGCTCCTTTGATCTATATTTCTGTTTTTGTGCCAGTACCACACTGTCTTGATTACTGTAGCTTTGTAGTATAGTCTGAATTCAGGGAATTTGATTCCTCCAGCTCTGTTTTACTTCACGATTGCTTTGGCTATTTGGGTTTTTTGTGTTTCCATACAAATTATGAAGTTTTTTGTCCTAGTTCTGTGAAAAATGCCATTGGTAGTTTGATAGGGATTGCATTCAATTTGTAGATTACTTTGGGTAGTATAGTCATTTTCACAATGTTGATTCTCCCAATCCAAGAACATGGTATATCTCTCCATCTGTTTGTATCATCTTTAATTTCTTTCATCAGTGTCTTATACTTTTCTGCGTATGGGTCTTTTGTCTCATCAGGTAAGTTTATTCCTAGGTATTTTATTCTTTTCCTTGCAATGGTAAATGGGAGTGTTTCCTTAATTTCTCTTTCAGATTTTTCATCATTAGTGCATAGGAATGCAAGTGCATTCTGTTTTAATCACAGAGAACTACTTTCTTTTGAGTTTCTTCTCTTCCACTGTCTACCCCTAACCCACTCTCCATAACCAATCTTCATCAGCACCTAAAGTGTGATCTTCTGCATCTTTTTTCCATGCTTGTGTAATTGTATATACATCTATATGTCTCATGAAAGCATTCCCTGACCTTCCTTTTTAGGTTAAATTTCTCCTTCTGCCTTCTCGTTGTAATATGTATCTCTTCTCTGCAGCTCTTGAATCAGCTACAATTTTATATTTGTTTTGTGTTTGATTAATGCTCATGTTGCCTGGCCTAAACTTCATGAAGGCAGAGGTCATGACTCTTTTGCTTTCCACTGATTCCAGGACCTAGCATAGCATCTAGCACATACTACAAGTTCAGTGAGAAGGAAGAGATTTCTCCTACCCCATACCTTATACTATTCATTTTGCTTGATTAGCCCTGCCCCTCCCCTCTGCCTAGTAAAGTTTTCCAGGCATCAAGGTCCACTGAACTCCATGAAAAGTAGTGCTGCAATGTGGAAAGAACTCAGGAACTGGTCAAGGTTAAATCCTTTGACTATCTAGCTATGAGGACTATGGGTGGTCATTGTTCTTCATTGAACCCTAATTTCATTGGCTGTAAAATAGAGCCAATATAAAAACCCAGCTTTCAAAGTTTAGCAGTAATGTATATAAACACCTGCCATAAAATAATAATTATTATGATGTAATCACTAACCTTTTCTTCTTTCCTGTTCATCTTTTTCCCCAAATTTCTATAAGTATGGTTTATACTTTCATAATGTACCACTAAATTATATGCCATCTCTTATATTTTGCTAATTGTTTCACTAGTATATTAATCTTGTCTCCAAATCTAAACTATAAACTCCTCTGAGGCAAGGACATTGTTCTCACTACTGCAGCAATTACTGGAATACATTCAATAACGACTTGGTTACTTGATGGATTGTTACAGAAGTCGGATATATTGATTAGGTAAAAGAAAGGCATGCAAAGGTATATTGCTTGTGACTTTTAGACTTTAGAACCTGGCTGACTGACCACAGAAAAGGTGATGCCGCTGACAAATCCTGTTGAATAAAAAAGGAGAATTGACTCTTCTCGTTGGGGACAGAATAAATGATAAATCTGGCTTTGGACTCTCAGTTAAACAGTTTCAAAAGTTGTTTCTTTTTTAAAATAGTTATCTACTCCTATGAATTAAAAAACATGAAATGCAATGTTAAGATGTAAATGTGAATTATTTCCTTACTCTAACAGATTCAGAATATGTTCAAATTAAGAATTTCTTTTTGTCCCAGTATATTTAATACATTTACATGTAAAAAAAAGTTTTCAATGCTTAAAAAGAATCTCCTACTACATAAAATAGTATATTCTCTTTTATGATCTTAAAAGGTTTCTCATGGAGAAAAAATAGACTAAATAGCAATAGCTTTTAGCAGTTAAACTGTAATAGGAAGAAAGCTGAGCATGGGTATCAGCTGAACATTATTGTCCTTTTTCATTCACTAGTGGATTTAACGGTTTAATTTTATTTTTAAGTTTCCCTGGGAACCTATTTTTAATCAACTTCAGATTAAAAACAGTGATTCAGAATAATTAGAAATCTACTCATGGAGGGCCTTAGAATTGTGATCATTTGCACAAATAACTTTTCCTCTATCATCCCATCCTCACTGCCATCAGGTAGAAATTAGTAGATATAGACTTGAGACTGGCAAAAGAGTTTCTCTTTTCTCTCTTTCTTTCTTTGAATTGTGAATAGTTTCTAAGTGAAAACTCGGAATATCAAATTTGACAATTTTATTCCAGTTGAGATCATTGCTTCCAAGAAATTAGTCATTTTTTACCTACTTATTCATTTATTTATTCAACAAATATTTATTAACCAACTACAATGGGTACTATGTGCCATGTATTATACATAAATGAATAAATATTACTTTATATTTATGGGAAGCTGACATATTGATTGATAGAAAATTGTTTTCCAAATATCTTATGGGGGGTTGATTTTTTGCAAAAGAGGAGTCAGTGGCTCCTATTTAATATGTTTATTAATATTCTATTAATATTTCTATTTCTATGCTTGTCTTAACCTAGGATCTCTACAATAGTTATTTCTTGGTGATAAAATGCAATATAACATGTTCATTACTGTTTGAAAAACCTGTCCTTTAATAAAAATTAGTTTGTGTGAAAGTTATTAGTAGGAGACTAACTTTTAAAAAATGGCTTCAAAAAACCAGAGACTCCTAGGTTATGTGGAAATGAGTCACCTGTCTCACTTTGGCCAAAGGTCAACCATTTAAGGAAATAATATAGACAACAGAAATGATATCCTATTACTTGAAAAATAACTTATCAAGGCTCTTCCTGTGGACTCATCAAGAATCAAATAGGGAGAGTTACCATTTAACCCTTATTTCAAAAATATAAGTAGAAATAATGGAATTTTATCTACTGTCTCTGAGTCACTGTCTGCCTGGTTTCTTTCAATCTCTCTCACTCTTTCTTTCTGTCTTGGTCTGATCAATCCCCAAATTTGATGTAAAATTGTGTCTATATGAGACTCATAGAATGAATTGTAAGAGCTCTCCAGTGTTTGAATATTTGTTTTCCTATTTATTCTAAGTATCTCCTGGCAATTCTACATTTTTTTTAAACATCTTTATTGGAGCATAATTGCTTTACAATGGTGTGTTAGTTTCTGTTGTATAACAAAGTGAATTAGCTATACATGTACATATATCTCCATATCTCCTCCCTCTTGAATCTCCCTCCCACCCTCCCTATCCTACCCCTCTGGTGGTCACAGAGCACCGAGCTGATCTCCCTGTGCTATGCGGCTGCTTCCCAGTAGCTATCTGTTTTACATTTGGTAGTATATATAAGTCCATGCCACTCTCTCACTTCGTCACAGCTTACCATTCTGCACCGCCTGCCCCCTCCCCGTGTCCTCAAGTCCATTCTCTACGTCTGTGTCTTTATTCCTGTCCTACCTCTAGTTTCTTCAGAACTTTTTTTTTTTCTTTTAGATTCCATATATATGTGTTAGGATGTGGTATTTGTTTTTCTCTTTCTGACTTCACTCTGTATGACAGACTCTGGGTCCACCCACGTCACTACAAATAACTGAATTTCATTTCTTTTTATGGCTGTGTAATATTCCATTGTATATATGTACCACATCTTCTTTATCCATTCTTCTGTCGATGGACACTTAGGTTGCTTCCATGTCCTAGCTATTGGAAATAGAGCTGCAATGAGCATTGTGGTACATGACTCTTTTTGAATTGTGGTTTTCTCAGGGTATATGCCAAGTAGTGGGATTGCTGGGTCATATAGTAGTTCTATTTTTAGTTTTTGAAGGAACCTCCGTACTGTTCTCCATAGTGGCTGTATCAATTTACATTCTCACCAACAGTGCAAGAGGGTTCCCTTTTCTCCACACCCTCCTGAGCATTGATTGTTTGTAGATGTTTTGATGATGGCCGTTCTGACTGGTGTGAGGTGAAACTTCATTGTAGTTTTTTTTTATCTCATTAATAGGATTTTTAAATATGATTTTTTTAAATTAATTTATTTATTTTATTTGTTTATTTTTGGCTGCATTGACTCTTCCTTGCTGCGTGTGTGCTTTCTCTAGTTGTGGCGAGTGGGGGCTACTCTTCATTACAGGGCATGGGCTTCTCATTGCGGTGGCTTCTGTTGTTGTGGAGCACGGGCTCTAGGCACATGGGCATCCATAGTTGTGGCTCACGGGCTCTAGAGCTCAGGCTCAGTAGTTGTGGTGCATGGGCTTCATTGCTCCGTGGCGTGTGAGCTCTTCCTGGACCAGGGCTTGAACCCTTGTCCCCTGCATTGGCAGGCAAATTCTTAACAACTGCACCACAGGGGAAGCCCCATTGTAGTTTTGATTTGCATTTCTCTAATGATTAGTGATGTTGAGTATTCTTTCATGTGTGTCTTGGCAATCTGTGTATCTTCTTCAGAGAAATGTCTATTTAGGTCTTCTGCCCATTTTTGGATTCGGTTGGTTGTTTTTTTTTGATATTGAGTTGCATGTGCTGCTTATAAAATTTGGAGATTCATCCTTTGTCAGTTGCTTCATTTACAAATATTTTCTCCCACTCTGAGTGTTGTCTTTTTGTCTTGTTTATAGTTTCCTTTGCTGTGCAAAAGATTTTAAGTTTCATTAGGTCCCATTTGTTGATTTTTGTTTCTATTCTCTAGGAGGTGGGTCAAAAAATATCTTGCTGTGATTTATGTCATAGAGTGTTCTTCCTATGTTTTCCTCTAAGAATTTTATAGTGTCTGGCCTTACATTTAGATCTTTAATCCATTTTGAGTTTATTTTTGTGTGTGGAGTCAGGGAGTGTTCTAATTTCATTCTTTTACATGTAGCTGTCCAGTTTTCCCAGCACCACTTATTGAAGAGGCTATCTTTTCTCCATTGTACATTCTTGCCTCCTTTGTCAAAGATAAGGGGACCATATGTGTGTGGGATAGTCTCTGGGCTATCCATCCTGTTCCATTGATCTATATTTCTGTTCTTGTGCCAGTACCATAGTGTCTTGATTACTGTAGCTTTGTAGTAATAGGCTGAAGTTTGGAAGCCTGATTCCTCCAGCTCCATTTTTCTTTCTTAAGATTGCTTTGGCTATTCAGGGTCTTTTGTGTTTCCATACAAATTGTGAAATTTTTTGTTTTAGTTGTTTGAAAAATGCCATTGGTAGTTTGATAGGGATTGCATTGAATCTGTAGATTGCTTTGGGTAGTAGAGTCATTTTCACAATGTTGATTCTTCCAATCCAAAAGCCTGGTATATCTCTCTATCTGTTTGTATCATCTTTAATTTCTTTCATCAGTGTCTTATACTTTTCTACATACAGGTCTTTTGTCTCCTTAGGTAGGTTTATTCCTAGATATTTTATTCTTTTTGTTGCAATGGTAAGTGGCAGTGTTTCCTTAATTTCTCTTTTAGATTTTTCATCATTAGTGTATAGGAATGCAAGAGATTTCTGTGCATTAATTTTATATCCTGCTACTTTACCAGATTCATTGATTAGCTCTAGTAGTTTTCTGATAGAGTCTTTAGGACTCTCTATATATAGTATCATGTAATCTGCAAACAGTGACAGCTTTACTTCTTCTTTTCTGATTTGGATTCCTTTTATTTCTTTTTCCTCTCCGATAACTGTGGCTAAATCATCCAAAACTACATTGAATAATCGTGGTGAGAGTGGACAACCTTGTCTTCTTCCTGATCTTAGTGGAAATGTTTTCATTTTTTCACCATTTAGAACGATATTGGCTGTGGGTTTGTCATATATGACCTTTAGTATGTTGACGTAAGTTCCCTCTATGCCTACTTTCTGGAGGGTTTTTTTTCATAAATGGCTCTTGAATTTTGTCAGAAGCTTTTTCTGCATTTTTGAGATGATCATGTTGTTTTTCTCCTTCAATTTTTTAATATGGTTTATTACATCTCTTGATTTGCATATATTGAAGAATCCTTGCATTCCTGGGATAAACCCCAGTTGATCATGGTGCATGATCCTTTTAATGTGCTGTTTGATTCTGTTTGCTACTATTTTGTTGAGGATTTTTACATCTATGTTCATCAGGCACTTTTACTTGTATTAATTTTTTTAATCACAGATTTCTGCTTTTTATAGTTTATATTTCAAATATAGTTTATATTTTATATTTAACTTTGTTGCCCATGAAGCTAAATGTGTTTATGTCCTGGGTGGTGATGAACACTCAACGGAATTATGTCTTTAAAATAGTGTGTATTCAGAGAGACCAGTCCAATGAAAAAATCAGGGTGTGTTTTTCCTTTACTTTTGATAAATGTATTAAAAGTAATTATTCTCATTGTATTTGATTAGAACTCTTCTTTAATGTGAAGAAAATAATTGGATTTCAAAGCCCATAACAGAAATCCCCCTGTCATAGACCACACAACAAATTTCTGTCCTTGATTTATTACTTAAAGTTTTTGGCACAATCTTTCTTAATCCAGGTAACATTAATCCCTGAAAATTTAATATAAAATGTTATAGATATGAAGTATTTTTATTCTGGTAGGAAGGAAAGTGGGATGATTGATGCATTGTATCAGACATTCAATGTCCAGTCTCAAAACAGCAAAGAAACCCTACATGAGATTCATCATCCCTCTTAACTTCTAAATCAGATGTCATCAGTTTTTTGAAAATAATTTTATATCAACCTTGATACAGCAAAAAAGGAGTTTAGATATTGTAAGAGGCTACCACAAAAACCCACTGAAGGTTCTTGGGAATTTTAGGAAGGAGGATCCTGGAGATTAGGGCGAGAAGGCTATTAAGTTGAACTCTGAAGTCAACCCATGTCTAAGATTCTGTCTTGCCCATGCAAACTGAGATTGCATTCTTTCAACAGAGTAACTGAGTGTTTACTAAGTGCCAGATATTGTGCTAGGTACTGGGGATATAGTGGTGAACAAGAGATTTGTAGTTTAGAAGCAACATAGGAAAGTAATAGCTTGATTAATTATGACAGAGAAATACAACTGTTTTGGGGTTGGGGAGTTAGGGCAGACCTAGTCTAAAAGGTCAATCAAGACCTCATGGAAGAAGTGACTTCTAAGTCATGAGATATTATCAAGAAGAGGTATGGACATGAATGGGGATGCAGATGATAGAAGTTTCTAGCCAAAGAAAATAGCATATGTGGAAGTCTTTAGGTAAGTGAGAGTGTGGCATGTTGGAACAACTGAACACATTCAGCATGCCCATAATATCAAATTCAAGAGGGTGATGGTAAGAGGAGCTAGAGAGGCAAGCAAGGAGGCAAGTTGTGAAAGGCCTTGTGAACCAGTGGGGCTTGTGAATTTCCACCCTCAGGTCAGTGTGAAGTTGTCAAAAGGTCTTAAACATGGAAGTGACTGGATTAGGTTTATGTTTTATGATAGAAAATTGGATCCCCTCAAAATGAAGAGAATTGATGACAGCTGACAAGTCTGAAGACAGAAACACCAATTAAGAGGCAGCTGCAGCTGTACTTGAAAAGTGTTTATATGAACCATAATTTTGAGAGTCTGTACTCTAGTCTTTCTGAGTTGGCTTAAATCTTCCTGATCAGAAAGATTTTGGATGATAGTTATCCTGATGCTGCAGAGCAATAATCATGGTTAACCTTTATGGGTAATTTACCATGTGCAAGATCCTGTTTTAAGCACTTTACATTCGTTAACTTATTTAATCTTTACAACAAACCTATGATTGAGCCCAGTTTGCACATGAGAAAACTGAAACACAGAGAGATTGAGTAAGTGTCCCAAAGTCACACAGAGAGCAAGGGGTAAGGCTAGGCACTGTAGCTCTTAACCACCACTCTATACAGCCCCCTGTTAAATCAGTCTTTGTATGTATACTGCCTTGGTGTCTGGCAGAGTGGTAATCTTCATTTTGTTTCCAAAATCCCTGGCCAAGCAAACTTTTCAGTGTTTTACTATCTTTGAATATTAAGTGAGGCTAATAATATTTTCTGGCAGTAAATTGTAAAAAATTCATGGCACAAATGTTAAGAAACAGTTTAGTCTGCCATCCAAGGAAGGTTCTACATAAATATGTGACGTTTGTTTGACTTGGGTTAGTAGTACTTGTGAGTACAGAACCACATGAAGCACCAATTCATTGCTCATTGCTGCTTCCTGGGTTTTAGACAGGAGAAAAATGATGGCAGCTGTGAAGCTACACTTTCATTCAGTTCTCTGAACACTGCCCTAAATTTTTTTTTTTTTTTTCGGTACGCGGGCCTCACTGTTGTGGCCTCTCCCGTTGCGGAGCTCCGGACGCGCAGGCTCAACGGCCATGGCTCACGGGGCCCAGCCGCTCCGCAGCATGTGGGATCTTCTCAGACCAGGGCACGAACCCATGTCCCCTGCATCGGCAGGCGGACTCTCAACCACTGCGCCCCCAGGGAAGCCCCTGCCCTAACTCTTCTTTGGGAGATATTGCTGATACCTGTGGTGGGGGCACTCTCAATAAATAGAAATCTAATATTTCAAGAGGTGTTACCAAAATGGTGGTGATGAACCTATCAATTTAGTAACCAAGTAGCTGAAATAGCTGACTGGAACATGTGTGTAGAAATGAACTATCTTTGGGAGAGAGCCTTTTGAGATTAACATCTCTCTTTCTGAAGAGCCTTAGTAATGTGAACTCTTGTTGACAGGATTTGCTTTTTTCCTAATCATGGCTTCAGGATGCGATAGTAGCTTGGAAAGTATCTTTTGAAAAAAAGATATTAGCATAGTATAGAGATAGATGGGGGTCAAAAAGGCATTGACTTAGTAATAATAGAATACTGGAGGCCACTTCAGCCTCTGGGTATCATCTAAGAAAGGGATTTAAAAACTGTTTGGGACTGTGCCTCCATCTCTCTTCTCCTAGTGTTTAGTTTCTCAGCCGTGAAAATGGTCTGGGGACTTGTTTTCAAAGATTGCAAGGAAAGGGGGGAACTGAGCAGACTGAGTTTTGGTCTTGAGAGAGAAGAAACTTCTTGGTGGATAATGGGGTTGCGGCAGTTCTGAGAATTAAAGGAAAACAGTCTGGGTAGCTCAGGCCTGAGAAGTAATTTGGGGCACTTAACAGTCAGGACCCCATGCAATTCTCTAGAAGGTAGATACTAAGGAATTCCACAAGGTGGGCCACAGGGAGCCTCCTAAAAGGTCCATCCACCCTGACCTCAAAGGTCAAATTTTGTCCTTGAGCTTGAAGTTATATCCAGTACAGATCTATATGTCTGACAAATACATGCGATGCTACTTTTTAAATTTTTCCATTGTTTCTAATCCCTTAAATACAAGTGCTGGGTAGGAGGGAAGATTGCTTAAGCTGCACCTCACATTGTATAAGCTGTCTGCAGAGGAAACACATCAGCAGGCTCTCAAGGGCCTGGCTGTGTTTGTGGGGCTTCTTGGTTACTGTTGACTGTTTGTTTGATGTAGGCTGGAACCACTTGTCTGCTAGAGCTCTTTGCTCTTCATACAAGTCCTAGGCTGTCTAGCCCTGCATTGTGCATGCTTGGAGCTTTTTAACCACACTCAGAGGTTTTTCTAATGTAGGAATTTTCTATAAAGCCACAGAATGCTGAGACGATGCTATCACTTAGATGGCTAGAGGATTTTTTTGTTGTCTTGCTCGATGGATCTCAGAACTTTACACCTGATTTTTATGGTATGTGCTTTAAGAGTTTTGCTAAAGGTGCTAATGACTTTGGGGGCAGTATAAATGGTACATGATTGTAAGTGCTAGAAAAGTTGCCTTGGAATGTGGCAGATGAGAATAGACAGAAACATGTACAATTTACTGGTTTGTACCCCTTCCAGAATCATTCCTTTGGTTGAATGAGTGGATAATTACTGGTCTTCTTTTCCCTTTCATATCCAAGAGAGATATAGATAAATACTTCCCTTATTAAAAGAAGGAGGAAAAAATCTTACTGTTTCCTCCTTGCATTTTTTTTTTATAATTTATTTCTGAAGCAGCTATGATTTGCAGGATGATGAGTAGAAAATCTTTAACATTTTCTAAGCATAGAGTAGAAAAAATGAATTTGATGATTTTTCAATGGTCCCATTGTCTATTGTTAGTGGGAATTATTTACATGCTCACCAATCAGAACAGTGACAAGACCCTGAGGATAATTTCAACACTGAACCCTGGAAATTGTTTTATTTCACTCAAACAGATGTTTATCAGTACTGACTATGGGTCAGGAACTATACAAATGTAAAATCTAGCATATTTTTGGACAGAAGTGCTTCCTTCTGAGCTGGATGTTTCCTTTTACATTTTTAGATCACTGACATGTATGTCAAGGAAAAGAAAACAAAAAAACTTGCTTCTGCAGGGAACTTCTAGTCTAACTCTTTCATTTTACATTCAAGGAAACTGAGTTCAAAGAAGATAATTATGACTGACTAAGCCTGGACTAGGACAAATGTCTCCTGAACCCATCCCTCCCTCTTCTCTATTCTCTACTGCCACCCTAGCAGACCATGAAACCCAGGTGGATGGGAAATGTAAGGGTTTTTTTCCTATGACTTAATTTCTATTTTGAGCATCCATTCTGCCAGGTGGTGAAAATTTATTGTCAGTCAGTACAGGGTAATTCTCTTCCATTTCTGGGTGCTGTGCATAAGTCTGGGGCCTTACCTAGTACAAAATCACGAGTGAAGAGGGGCATCTCTACCTCTCTGTTCACCTTTCCATGATGCATCTGTAGTATTATCTTCCTTTCCACCTGATTTTTGTTCATTAGTTCAGGAAGGTCCCTTTCATTCTCTCTTTTTCTCACGCCCAACTCTTTTCATATCTGCCAGCTCTCTGGGCCATGTCTCTACTGCTTTCAAATCCTGAGAGTCTCTGTAGTATTCCGAAATCAGTCTCTATGCAGGTAATTCTGTGAAACTGTTTCAGGTGATTCTGCTCAAACATACCACGTAGATGTGTCGGCTTGATGCTTCCCACCATGCCGATCAAGGAGAACATGGACTTTCTATCTGGAGATGCTAGATCTCAAACTTCTCTATGGTTCTACCACCAGACCACCTTTTTCACCTTACAGATGTAGCCTTGAGGGGAAGACAGGGTAAATGACCTCAGGGAAGATGACCCTTGAATCACTTTCTCTATGTCTCTTTTCCTCTTCTACTCTAGGAAATCTTATCCAGTTACGGGGTGGGGACGATTAGCTATTAATGAGTTGTAGTCTTCTAAATCTCTCATCTTACCTAGGTCTAGACTTTTGAATTTCAAAAGTCAAGAGTCTGATCCCCTGTATTAGTCAAGGTTCTCCAGAGAAGCAGAATCAATAGGATGTATATTAATATAGAGATTTCTTTTGAGGAATTGGCTTTTGCAATTATGGATGCCAGTGAGTCCAAAATCTGCAGGGTGGGCTGGAGACCCAGGAAAAGCTGATGTTGCAGTTCAATTCAAAAGGCCACCTGCTAGAGAATTCACTCATGTTTGGGAGACGTCAGTCTTTTTTTTTTTTTCTATTCAGGCCTTTAGCTGATTGGATGAGGCCCACCCACATTATGGAAGGTAAACCGTTTTACTCACAGATTATTGATTTAAATATTAATCTCATCCAAAAACTGTCTCACAGAAATATCCAGAATAATGATTGATCACATATCTGAGCACTGTGGCCCAGCCAAGTTGACACATAAAATTAATTCTCACACCGTCTCTTATTTATGGTCTGCCTTGTCCTTGCTTCTCCAAGACAATAGTAGCTTAGTCAGTAGGAAGAAATAATGGTAGGTACTGTGGAGGTAGAAGTGGATCATGAGACTCTTTCATATTTTTAAAATACCTAACTTGCATAGTTATAGTATTTATATATTTACTTTGACTGTTATTAATTAGAATTTTTCAATATGCTACCTCATAAGTACATTTTCATTTTCACAGGTATTTATCTTTGGTCTTCCAAAAAAATAAAGTTTCTGTGAAAACATACACTGGTTTATCTTCAGCTGATTATAATTTTTTTGTATTTTTCATCAATAAACAATTAATGAATTCCATTAATTAAAAAAAAATTGTTTTTAAACCACAGGTAGGGCACTATATATTTAAGTGGAAACTATGCAATTTTTCATTAATATTTGTCACTGAGAAAATTGAAGTATAACTTCTTTCACTTAACTTGATTTTTTAAAATTTTCTTGAGATTTGCATATTTTGTCTTTATGCAAAATCAAAGGACACTAGTCTGGTAAAACTTTTAGACAAAATCTTCTAAAATGAAGCAATGTTTTTTGCTCCAAACAGCTGGGTGTTTTTTTTTTCTTTGAGTGACATCTATGTTCTAATTTTTTAGTAGATTTTCCCTGAGTGATTTTTGAAAGCCAGCAAAGTAATGCTTGTGACTCCCTTTGAGCTGCTGGGAGACCACAAGGTTTTCCAGAAGTTCCACTGGGTACATCCTAAGTTCTGTGAAGCAGAGATCAAGCTGGGCTAAGTGAACAAAAATGACATATCCTTAATTACCACAAAATGATACCTAATTACCTTCCTGCCAGATTTAATGTAACACAATATAGCTAAGATGGTGTTTGATTTCAATGTCACTTACAAAAGATAATCTTTTAGAACTGGAATGACTTCACCAATTTTACAACTCGCATTTTAATAGGTGTCCCTTGGGTATGCATGCTGTCGATCATATTTTGGCCATTGATATCTAATGCTTTGCTAAGATTGTTATTACAACAAAATAGCTTTTTGTTTAACACCAAAATTGCAGGAGCAATTATTTTACAGTGTCTTTAAAGTTGCTTTTGATACCTTAAAAAGAAAGAAAATAACAGACATTTTAATGTCATCAAAATGGAAACTGCAGTAATTATTTCATAATAGATTTATTCTATGAACTTTGCTTGATCTCTATTTAGATGGAACTATGATAGTTGTCAAAGCCTCCGAAAACTTCTTCAGTGAATGTTTTAGAGTGTTCTTATTGTAAGAGACTAGCTATGACTGGTCTTCCATCTTTTAGAGCAAAAGATTCAAGACAGAAAATTTAGTTTTAAGTACTTTCAATGATGAGAATGCTTCAATCAAACACCAAGTATTTTTTTCAGTTTATGCTATTTTCTACTTGTTCATTTATTCTATAATTATGTGAATGCTTACCATAGCCCAAACTGTCCAGACTAGAATTGACCTATAGTTTAAAATAATATAATAATTTATTTATAATTATTTTTTCTTCCAACTTTATTGAAATATAATAGACATAATTGGCATACAGCACAGTATAAGTTTAAGGTGTTCAGCATAAAGATTTGACTTACATATATCATGAAGTGATTATCATAATAAGGTTAGTGAATATCCATTATTTTATATAGATACAAAATTAAAGAAATAGAAAAAAACAATTTTTCCTGTGATGAAAGTTCTTAGAACTGACTTTTAACAACTTTTACACATAACATACAGCAGTGTTAATTATATTTATCAAGTTGTACATCACATCCCTAGTACTTCTATATCTTATAACTGAAAGTGTGTACATTTTGACTGCCTTCCTCCAATTCCCCCAGACCCCACCCTCCACCTATGGTAACTACAAATCTAATCTTGTTCTATGAGTTTGTTTGTTGGTTGGTTGGTTTATGAAGTATAGTTGACCTACAACACTATGTTACTTTCTATTACACAATATAGTGATTTGATATTTTGGTATATTTCAAAATGATCACCACAATAAGTCTAGTAAAGATCTGTCACCATACTAAGATATTGTTTATTGACTATATTCCACACACTGTACATTTAAATATTTTGTAACTGTAAGTTTGTACCTTTTAATCTCCCTCACCTATTTCTTTCCTCTTGCCATCCCACTCCCCTCTGCAACTACCTGTTTGTTCTCTGCATCTATAATTCTGTTTCTGCTTTGCTTATATTACATATAAGTGAAATTATATAGTGTTTGTCTTTCTCTGTCTGACTTATTTTACTTAGCATAATGCCCTCTAGGTACACCCATGTTGTTGCAAATGGCAAAATTTCATTTTTCATGTCTGAGAAATGTTCCAGTGTGTGTGTGTGTATCTCACATATTCTTTTTTTTTTAACATCTTTATTGGAGTATAATTGCTTTACAGTGGTGTGTTAATTTCTGCTTTGTAACGAAGCGAATCAGCTATACATATACATATATCTCCTCCTTCTTGCATCTCTCTCCCATCCTCCCTATCCCACCCCTCTAGGTGGTCACAAAGCACTGAGCTGATCTCCCTGTGCTATCTCACATATTCTTTATCCATTCAGCTACTGCTGAACACTTAGGTTGTCTCTATATCTGGGCTATTGGAAATAATACTGTAATGAACATAGGGGTGCATATATCTTTTCAAATTAGTGTTTTCTTTTTCTTCATATATATATACTCAAGAGTGGAATTACTGAATCATATGATAGTTCTATTTATAATTTTTGAGAATTATCCATATTGTTTTCCGTAGTGGCTGGACCAAATTACTTTCTCACAAACAGTATATAAGGATTCCCTTTTGTCCGCATTCTTGCAAATACCTGTATTTGTTGTCTTATTGATTATAGCTGTTCTGAATGACGTGAGGTGATATCTCATTGTGGTTGTCATTTACATTTCCCTAATGATTAGTAATGTTGAACATCTTTTTATGTGCTTGTTGGCCCTCTGTATGTTTTTTTTTTTTTCCTGGAACTTCTTTGTTTTATTCTTTTTTTTTTTTTAACATCTTTATTGGGGTATAATTGCTTTACAATGGTGTGTTAGTTTCTGCTTTATAACAAAGTGAATCAGTTATACATATACATATGTTCCCATATGTCTTCCCTCTTGCGTCTCCCTCCCTCCCACCCTCTCTATCCCGCCCCTCCAGGCTGTCACAAAGCACTGAGCCAATATCCCTGTGCCATGCGGCTGCTTCCCACTAGCTATCTACCTTACGTTTGTTAGTGTGTATATGTCCATGACCCTCTCTCGCCCTGTCACAGCTCACCCTTCCCCCTCCCCATATCCTCAAGTCCATTCCCCAGTAGGTCTGTGTCTTTATTCCTGTCTTACCCCTAGGTTCTTCATGACATTTATTTTTTTCTTAAATTCCATATATATGTGTTAGCATACGGTATTTGTCTTTTTCTTTCTAACTTACTTCACTCTGTATGACAGACTCTAGGTCTATCCACCTCATTACAAATAGCTCAATTTCGTTTCTTTTTATGGCTGAGTAATATTCCATTGTATATATGTGCCACATTTTCTTTATCCATTCATCTGTTGATGGACACTAAGGTTGTTTCCATCTCCGGGCTATTGTAAATAGAGCTGCAATGAACATTTTGGTACATGACTCTTTTTGAATTTTGGTTTTCTCAGGGTATATGCCCAGTAGTGGGATTGCTGGGTCATATGGTAGTTCTATTTGTAGTTTTTTAAGGAACCTCCATACTGTTCTCCATAGTGGCTGAGCCAATTCACATTCCCACCAGCAGTGCAACAGTGTTTCCTTTTCTCCACACCCTCTCCAGCATTTATTGTTTCTAGATTTTTTGATGATGGCCATTCTGACTGGTGTGAGATGATATCTCATTGTAGTTTTGATTTGCATTTCTCTAATGATTAATGATGTTGAGCATTCTTTCATGTGTTTGTTGGCAGTCTGTATATCTTCTTTGGAGAAATGTCTATTTAGGTCTTCTGCCCATTTTTGGATTGGGTTGTTTGTTATTTTGTTATTGAGCTGCATGAGCTGCTTGTAAATTTTGGAGATTAAGCCTTTGTCACTTGCTTCATTTGCAACTATTTTCTCCCATTCTGAGGGTTGTCTTTTGGTCTTGTTTATGGTTTCCTTTGCTGTGCAAAAGATTTGAAGTTTCATTAGGTCCCATTTGTTTATTTTTATTTTTATTTCCATTACTCTAGGAGGTGGGTCAGAAAGGAGCTTGCTGTGATTTATGTCAGACAGTGTTCTGCCTATGTTTTCCTCTAAGAGTTTGATAGTCTGGCCTTACATTTAGGTCTTTAATCCATTTTGAGCTTATTTTTGTGTATGGTGTTAGGGAGTGATCTAATCTCATACTTTTACATGTACCTGTCCAGTTTTCCCAGCACCACTTATTTAAGAGGCTGTCCTTTCTCCACTGTACATTCCTGCCACCTTTATCAAAGATAAGGTGTCCATATGTGCGTGGGTTTATCTCTGGGCTTTTTGTCCTGTTCCATTGATCTATCTTTCTGTTTTTGTGCCAGTACCATACTGTTTTGATTACTGTAGCTTTGTAGTATAGTCTGAAGTCAGGGAGCCTGATTCCTACAGCTCTGTTTTTCATTCTCAAGATTGCTTTGGCTATTCGAGGTCTTTTGTGTTTCCATACAAATTGCAAAATTTTTTGTTCTAGTTCTGTGAAAAATGCCAGTGGTAGTTTGATAGGGATTGCATTGAATCTATAGATTGCTTTGGGTAGTAGAGTCATTTTCACAATGTTGATTCTTCCAATCCAAGAACATGGTATATCTCTCCATCTATTTGTATCATCTTTAATTTCTTTCATCAGTGTCTTATAATTTTCTGCATACAGGTCTTTTGTCTCCTTAGGTAGGTTTATTCCTAGATATTTTATTCTTTTTGTTGCAATGGTAAATGGGAGTCTTTTCTTGATTTCACTTTCAGATTTTTCATCTTTAGTATATAGCAATGCCAGAGATTTCTGTGCATTAATTTTATATCCTGCTACTTTACCAAATTCATTGATTACCTCTAGTAGTTTTCTGGTAGCATCTTTAGGATTCTCTATGTATAGTATCATGTCATCTGCAAACAGTGACAGGTTTACTTCTTTTTTTCCGATTTGGATTCCTCTTCTTTTTCTACTCTGATTGCTGTGGCTAAAACTTCCAAAACTATGTTGAGTAAGAGTGGTGAGAGTGGGCAACCTTGTCTTGTTCCTGATCTTAGGTGAAATGCTTTCAGTTTTTCACCATTGAGGATGATGTTTGCTGTGGGCTTGTCATATATGGCCTTTATTATGTTGAGGAAAGTTCCCTCTATGCCTACTTTCTGAAAGGTTTTTATCATAAATGGGTGTTGAATTTTGTCAAAAGTTTTCTCTGCATCTATTGAGATGATCATATGGTTTTTCTCCTTCAATTTGTTAATATGGTTTATCACATTGATAGATTTGCGTATATTGAAGAATCCTTGCATTCCTGGAATAAACCCCACTTGATCATGGTATATGATCCTTTTAATGTGCTGTTGGATTCTGTTTGCTAGTATTTTGTTGAGGATTTTTGCATCTATGTTCATCAGTGATATTGGCCTGTAGTTTTCTTTCTTTGTGACATCCTTGTCTGGTTTTGGTATCAAGGTGATGGTGGCCTTGTAGAAGGAATTTGGGAGTGTTCCTCGCTCTGCTATATTTTGGAAGAGTTTGAGAAGGATAGGTGTTAACTCTTCTCTAAATGTTTGATAGAATTCGCCTGTGAAGCCATCTGGTCCTGGGCTTTTGTTTTTTGGAAGATTTTTAATCACAGTTTCAATTTCAGTGGTTGTGATTGGTCTGTTCATATTTTCTATTTCTTCCTGATTCAGTCTTGGTAGGTTGTTCATTTCTAAGAATTTGTCCATTTCTTCCAGATTGTCCATTTTATTGGCATAGAGTTGCTTGTAGTAATCTCCCATCATCTTTTTTATTTCTGCAGTGTCAGTTGTTACTTCTCCTTTTTCATTTTTAATTCTATTGATTTGAGTCTTCTCCCTTTTTTTCTTGATGAGTCTGGCTAGTGGTTTATCTATTTTGTTTATCTTCTCAAAGAACCAGGTTTTAGTTTTATTGATCTTTGCTATCATTTCCTTCATTTCTTTTTCATTTATTTCTGATCTGATCTTTATGATTTCTTTCCTTCTGCTAGCTTTGGGGGTTTTTTTGTTCTTCTTTCTCTAATTGCTTGAGGTGCAAGGTTACGTTGTTTATTCGAGATGTTTCCTGCTTCTTAAGGTGGGCTTGTATTGCTATAAACTTCCCCCTTAGAACTGCTTTTGCTGCATCCCATAGGTTTTGGGTCGTTGTGTCTCCATTGTCATTTGTTTCTAGGTATTTTTTAATTTTCTCTTTGATTTCTTCAGTGATCACTTCATTATTAAGTAGTGTATTGTTTAGCCTCCATGTGTTTGTATTTTTTACAGATCTTTTCCTGTAATTGACATCTAGTCTCATGGTGTTGTGGTCAGAAAAGATACTTGATACAATTTCAATTTTCTTAAATTTACCAAGGCTTGATTTGTGACCCAAGATATGATCTATCCTGGAGAATGTTCCATGAGCACTTGAGAAGAAAATGTATTCTGTTGTTTTTGGATGGAGTGTCCTATAAATATCAATTAAGTCCATCTTGTTTAATGTATCATTTAAAGCTTGTGTTTCCTTATTTATTTTCATTTTGGATGATCTGTCTATGGGTGAAAGTGGGGTGTTAAAGTCCCCTACTATGAATGTGTTACTGTCGATTTCCCCTTTTATGGCTGTTAGTATTTGCCTTATGTATTGAGGTGCTCCTATGTTGGGTGCATAAATTTTTACAATTGTTATATCTTCTTCTTGGATCGATCCCTTGATCATTATGTAGTGTCCTCATTTGTCTCTTCTAACAGTCTTTATTTAAAGTCTATTTTGTCTGATATGAGAATTGCTACTCCAGCTTTCTTTTGGTTTCCATTTGCATGGAATATCTTTTTCCATCCCCTTATTTTCAGTCTCTATGTGTCTCTAGGTCTGATGTGGGGCTATTTTAGACAGCATATATATGGGTTTTGTTTTTGTATCCATTCAGCCAGTCAGTGTCATTTGGTGGGAGCATTTAATCCATTTACATTTATGGTAGTTATCAATATGTATGTTCCTTTTTCCATTTTCTCAATTGTTTTGGATTTGTTATTGTAGATCTTTTCCTTCTCTTGTGTTTTTTCCTAGAGGAGATCCTTTAGCATTTGTTGTAAAGCTAGTTTGGTGGTGCTGAACTCTCTCAGCTGTCTATAAAGATTTTAATTTCTCCATCAAATCTGAATGAGATCCTTCTGGGTAGGTTAATCTTGATTGTAGGTTTTTCTCCTTCATCACTTTAAATATGTCCTGCTACTCCCTTCTGGCTTGCAGAGTTTCTGCTGAAAGATCAGCTGTTAACCTTATGGGGATTCTCTTGCGTGTTATTTGTTGTTTTTCCCTTCCTGCTTTTAGTATGTTTTCTTTGTATTTAATTTTTGATATTTTGATTAACATGTGTCTTGGTGTGTTTCTCCTTGGGTTTATCCTGTATGGGATTCTCTGTGCTTCCTGGACTTGATTAACTATTTCCTTTCCCATATTAGGGAAGTTTTCAACTATAATCTCTTCAAATATTTTCTCAGTCCCTTTCTTTTTCTCTTCTTCTTCTGGAACCACTATAATTCGAATGTTGGTGCATTTAATGTTGTCCCAGAGGTCTCTGAGACTGTCCTCAGTTCTTTTCATTCTTTTTTTCTTTATTCTGCTCTGCAGTAGTTATTTCCACTATTTTATCTTCCAGGTCACTTATCCGTTCTTCTGCATCAGTTATGCTGCTACTGATCCCTTCTAGAGTATTTTTAATTTCATTTATTGTGTTGTTCATCGTTGCTTGTTTCATCTTTAGTTCTTCTAGGTCCTTGTTAAATGTTTCTTGCATTTTCTCTATTCTATTTCTAAGATTTTGGATCATCTTTACTATCATTATTCTGAATTCTTTTTCAGGTAGACTGTGTATTTCCTCTTCATTTGTTATGTCTGCTGTGTTTTTATCTTGCTCCTTCATCTGCTGTGTGTTTTTCTGTCTTATCATTTTGCTTATCCTACTGTGTTTTGGGTCTCCTTTTTGCAGGCTGCAGGTTCATAGTTCCCGTTGTTTTTGGTGTCTGTCCCTAGTGGCTAAAGTTTGTTCAGTGGGTTGTGTAGGCTTCCTGGTGGAGGGAACTAGTGCCTGTATTCTGGTGGAGGAGCCTGATCTTCTCTTTCTGGTGGGCAGTTCCACGTCTGGTCGTGTGTTTTGGGGTGTCTGTGGACTTATGATTTTAGGAGCCTCTCTGCTAATGGGTGGTGTTGTGTTCCTCTCTTGCTAGTTGTTTGGCATAGGGTGTGCAACACTGTAGCTTGCTGGTTGTTGAGTGAAGTTGGGTGTTGGTGTTGAGATAGAGATCTCTGGGAGATTTTTGCCGCTTGATATTATGTGGGGCTGGGAGGTCTCTTGTGGACCAGTGTCCTGAAGTTGGCTCTCTCACCTTAGTTGCAGAGCACTGACTCCTGGCTGCAGCACCACAAGCATTTCATCCACACGGCTCAGAATAAAATGGAGAAAAAGTAGAAGGAAAGAAAGAAAGAGGATAAAATAAAATAAAATAATAAAATAAACTTATTGAAATAAAAAAATAATTATTAAGAAAAAAATTTTTTTAAAGTAAAAAAAAAAAAATCAAAGAAAACAAAAAATCACAGACACATAGAACCCTAGGACAAATGGTGAAAGCAAAGCTATACAGACAAAATCTCACACAGAAGCATACATACACATACACACTTACAAAAAGAAGAAAAGGGGAAAAAATAATAAATCTTGCTCTCAAAGTCCACCTCCTCAATTTGGGACAATTCGTTGTCTATTCAGGTATTCCACAAATGCAGGTACATCAAGTTGATTGTGGAGATTTAATCCGCTCCTCCTGAGGCTGCTGGAAAAGATTCCCTTTCTCTTCTTTGTTCGCACTGCTCCTGGTTCTCAGCTTTGGATTCGCCCCGCCTCTGCGTGTAGGTTGCCTGAGGGCGTTTGTTTTTCCGCTCTGACAGGATGGGGTTAAAGGAGCCGCTGATTCAGGGGATCTGGCTCACTCAGGCCGGGGGGAGGGAGGGGTATGGAGTGCGGGGTGAGCCTGTGGTGGCAGAGGTCGGCATGATGTTGCACCAGCCTGAGGCACACTGTGCATCCTCCCGGGGAAGTTGTCCCTGGATCCCAGGACCCTGGCAGTGGCGGGCTGCACAGGCTCCTGGGAGAGGCGGTGTGGATAGTGACCTGTGCTTGCACAGAGGCTTGTTGGTGGTGGCAGCAGCAGCCTTAGCGTCTCATGCCCGTCTCTGTGGTCCGCACTGTTAGCCACGGCTTGCGCCCATCTGTGGAGCTCCTTTAAGCAGCACTCTTATTCCCCTCTCCCTGCGCACCACCAAACAAAGAGGCCAGACAAAGTCTCTTGCCTCTTCGGCAGGTCCAGACTTTTCCCTGGACTCCCTCCCGGCTATCTGTGGTGCACTAGCCCCCTTCAGGCTGTGTTCACGCCGCCAACCCCAGTCCTCTCCCTGCGTTCCGACCGAAGCCCGAGCCTCAGCTCGCAGCCCCGCATGCCCTGGCAGGTGAGAGACAAGTCTCTTGGCTGGTGAGTGCCAGTTGGCACCTATTCTCTGTGCGGGAATCTCTCTGCTTTACCCTACGCACCCCTGTTGTTGTGCTCTCCTCCACGGCTCCGAAGCTTCTGCCCTCCGCCACCCGCAGTCCCCGCCCGCGAAGCGGCTTCCTAGTGTGTGGAAACATTTCCTGCTTCACAGCTCCCTCCCACTGGTGCGGGTCCCATCCCTATCCTTTTGTCTCTGTTTTTCATTTTTTTCTTTTGCCCTACCCAGGTACGTGGGGAGTTTCTTGCCTTTTGGGAGGTCTGAGGTCTTCTGGCAGCGTTCAGTAGGTGTTCTGTAGGAGTTGTTCCACATGTAGATGTATTTCTGATGTATCTGTGGGGAGGAAGGTGATCTCCGTGTCTTACTCTTCCGCCATCTTCCCCCTCTCTCCTGTCCCATCTTATTTACCCATTCATCTGTTAATGAACACTTAGGTTGCTTCTGTATCTTAGGAATTGTAAGTAATGCTGCTATGAACATTGAGCTGCATGTATCTTCCTGAATTAGTGTTTTTGTTTTCTTCAGATATATAAATAGGAGTGGAATTGCTGCATCATATGGTTATTCTCTCTCTTTTTTTCATTAAACATCTTTATTGGAATACAATTGCTTTACAATGGTGTGTTAGTTTCTGCTTTATAACAAAGTGAATCAGCTATACATATATGTATACACCCATATCTCCTCCCCCTTGCACTCCTTCCCATCCTCCCAATCCCACCCCCTCAGCTGGTCAAAAAGCACCGAACTGATCTCCCTGTGCAATGTGGCTGTTTCCCACTAGCTATCTGTATTATATTTGTCAGTGTATGTATGTCCATGCCAGTCTCTCCCTTCATCCCAGCTTACCCTTCCCCATCCCTGTGCCCTCAAGTCCATTATCTATATCCACATCTTTATTCCTGTCCTGCCGTTAGGTTTTTCAGAAACTTTTTTTTTTGGATTCCATATATATGTGTTAGCATACAATATTTATTCTTCTCTTTCTGACTTACTTCACTCTGTTTGACAGACTCTAGGCCCATCCACCTCACTACAAATAACTCAATTTCATTTCTTCTTATGGCTGAGTAATATTCCATTGTATATATGTGCCACATCTTCTTTATCCATCCATCTGTCAATGGACACTTAGGATGCTTACTCGTCCTGGCTACTGTAAACAGAGCTGCAATGAACATTGTGGTAATGAGTATTTTTGAATGATGGTTTTCTCTGTGTATATGCCCAGTAGTGGGATTGCTGTGTCATATGGTAGTTCTATTTTTAGTTTTCTGAGGAACCTCCATACTGTTCACCATAGTGGCTGTATCAATTTATATTACCACTAACAATGCATGAGGGTTCCCTTTTCTCCACACCCTCTCCAGCACTGATTGTTTGTAGATTTTTGTTGATGGCCATTCTGACTGGGGTGAAGTGATACCTCATTGTAGTTTTGATTTGCATTTCTCTAATGATTAGTTGAGCATCCTTTCATGTGTTTGTTGGCAATCTGTATGTCTTCTTTGGAGAAATGTCTATTTAGGTCTTCTGCCCATTGTTAGATTACATTCTTGTTATTGTGGGTTTTTTTCTTTTTTTTTTTTGAGCTGCATAAGCTGATCGTAAATTTTGGAGATTAATCCTCTGTCAGTTGCTTCCTTGGCAAATATTTTCTCCCAATCTGAGGGTTGTCTTTTCATCTTATTTTTGGATACCTTTGCTGTGAAAAAGCTTTTAAGTTTCAGTAGGTCCCATTTGTTTATTTTTGTTTCCATTTCCATTTCTCTAGGAGGTGGGTCAAAAAGGATCTTGCTGTGATATATGTCATAGAGTGTTCTGCCTATGTTTTTCTCTAAGAGTTTTATAGTGTCTGGCCTTACATTTAAGTCTTTAATCCAGTTTGAGTTTATTTTTGTACATGGTGTTAAGGAGTGTTCTAATTTCATTCTTTTACATGTAGCTGTCCAGTTTTCCCAGCACCACTTATTGAAGAGGCTGTCTTTTCTCCATTGTATATTCTTGCCTCCTTTAACAAACATAAGTTGACCATATGTGCATGGGTTTATCCCTGGGCTTTCTGTCCTGTTCCATTGATCTATATTTCTGTTTTTGTGCCAGTCCCATACCGTCTTGATTACTGTAGATTTGTAGTATAGGCTGAAGTCAGGGAGCCTGATTCCTCCTGCTCCATTTTTCTTTCTCATGATTGCTTTGGCTATTCGGGGTCTTTTGTGTTTCCATTGTAATTGTGAAATTTTTTGCTCTAGTTCTGTGAAAATTGCCATTGGTAGTTTGATAGGGATAGTACTTAATCTGTAGATTGCTTTGGGTATTATAGTCATTTTCACAATGTTGATTCTTCCAATCCAAGAACATGGTATGTCTCTCCATCTGTTTCTATCATCTTTAATTACTTTCATTAGTGTCTTATAGTTTTTTGCATACAGGTCTTTTGTATCCTTAGATAGCTTTATTCCTATGTATTTTATTCTTTTTGTTGCAATGATAAAAGGGGCTGTTTCCTTAATTTCTCTTTCAAATTTTTCAGCATTAGTATATATGAATACAAGAGATTTCTGTGCATTAATTTTGTATCCTGATACTTTACCAAATCCATTGATTAGCTCTAGTAGTTTCTGGTTGCATCGTTAGGATTCTCTATTATAGTATCATGTCATCTGCAAATAGTGACAGCTTTACTTCTTTTCCACTTTGGATTCCATTTATTTCTCTTCTCTGATTGCTGTCACTAAAACTTCCCATACTATGCTGAATAACAGTGGTGAGAGTGGAGGTCCTCTTCCTGATCTTAGAGGAAATGGTTTCAGTTTTTCACCACAGAGAATGATGTTCGCTGTGGATTTGTCATATATGGCCTTTATTATGTTGAGGTAAGTTCCCTCTATGCCTACTTTCTGGAGGGTTTTTATAATAAATCGGTGTTGAATTTTGTCAAAAGATTTTTCTGCAACTATTGAGATGCTCATTTGGTTTCATTCCTTCAATTTGTTAATACGATGTATCACATTGATTGATTTGCCTATATTGAAGAATCCTTGCATTCCTGGGATAAAACACACTTCATAATGTTGTATGATCCTTTTAATAGGCTATTGGAGTCTGTTTGCTAGTATTTTGTTGAGGATTTTTGCATCTATGTTCATCAGTGATATTGGCCTGTAGTTTTCTTTCTTTGTGACATCTTTGTCTGGTTTTGTTGTCAGGGTAATTGTGGCCTTGTAGAATGAGTTTGGGAGTGTTCCTCCCTCTGTTTATTTTGGAAGAGTTTGAGAAGGATAGTTGTTAGCTCTTCTCTAAATGTTTGACAGAATTCTCTGAAGCCACCTGGTCCTGGGCTTTTGTTTGCTCTAAGATTTTTAAACACAGTCTCAACTTCAGTGTTTGTCATTTGTCTGTTTATATTTTCTGTTTCTTCCTGATTCAGGCTTGGAAGGTTGCGATTTTCTAAGCATTTGTCCATTTTTTCCAGGTTGTCCATTTTATTGCCATATAGTTGCTGTAGTAATCACTCGTGGTCCTTTGTACTTCTGGAGTTTCAGTTGTTTCTTCTCCATTTTCATTTCTAATTCTATTGATTTGAGTCTTCTCCCTTTTTTCTTGATGAATCTGTCTAATGGTTTATCAATTTTGTTTATCTTCTCAAAGAACCAGCTTTTAGTTTTATTCATCTTTGTTATTGTTTCCTTCATTTCTTTTTCATTTATTTCTCAACTGATCAATATGATTTCTTTCCTTCTGCTAACTTTTGCGGGATTTTTTGTTGTTGTTGTTGTTGTTCTTTCTCTAATTGCTTTAGGTGTAAGTTTAGGGTTTTTTATTTGAGATGTTTCATGTTTCTTGAGGTAGGATTGTATTGCTGTAAATTTCACTCTTAGAACTGCTTTTGCTGTATCTCATTAGTTTTGGGTTTGTGTGTTTTCACTGTCTTTTTTTCTAGGTTTTTTTTTTTTGATTTAGGCTTTGATTTCTTCAGTGATCTCTTTGTTATTATATAGTGTATTGTTTAGCTTCCATGTGTTTGTATTTTTTACAGATTATTTCCTGTAATTGATATCTATTCCCATAGCGTTGTGGTTGGAAAACATATGTGATACAATTTCAATTTTCTTAAATTTACCAAGGCTTGATTTGTGACCTAGGATATGATCTATCCTGGAGAATTTTCCATGAGCACTTGAGAAGAAAATGTATTCTGTTGTTTTGGGATGGAATGTCCTATAAATATCAATTAAGTCCATCTTATTTAATGTATCATTTAAACCTTGTGTTTCCTTATTTATTTTCAATTTAGATGATCTGTCCATTGATGAAAGTGGGGTGTTAAAGTCCCCTAATATGATTGTTGTACTGTTGATTTCCCCTTTTATGGCTGTTAGCATTTGCCTTATGTATTGAGGTGCTTCTATGTTGGATGCATAAATATTTACAATTGTTATATATTCTTCTTGGATTATTCCCTTGATTATTAGGTAATGTCCCTCTTTGTCTCTTGTAATAGTCTTTATTTTAAAGTCTATTTTGACTTATATGAGAATTGCTATTCCAGCTTTCTTTTCATTTCCATTTACATGGAATATCTTTTTCCATCACCTCACTTTCAATCTGTATGTTTCCCTAGGTCTGAAGTGGGTCTATTATAGACAGCACATATACAGGCCTTGTTTTCGTATCCATTCAGCCAGTGTATGTCTTTCGGTTGGAACATTTAATCCATTTACATTTAAGGTAGTTATCGATACGTATGTTCCTTTTTCCATTTTCTTAATTGCTTTGGGTTTGTTATTGTAGGTCTTTTCCTTCTCTTGTGTTTCCTGCCTAGAGAAGTTCCTTTAGCATTTGTTGTGAAGCTTGTTTGGTGGTGCTGAATTCTCTTAGCTTTTCTGTGAAGGTTTTAATTTCTCTGTCGAATCTGAATGAGGTCCTTGCAGGGTAGAGTAATCTTGGTTGTAAGTTTTTTCCCTTTCATCACTTTAAATATGTCCTGCCACTCCCTTCTGGCTTGCAGAGTTTCTGCTGAAAGATCAACTGCTAACCTTATGGGGATTCCCTTGTATGTTATTCATTGTTTTTCCCTTGCTGCCTTTAATATTTTTTCCTTGTATTTAATTTTTGATATTTTGATTAACATGTCTTGGCGTATTTCTCCTTGGATTTCTCCTGTATGGGAGTCTCTCTGCTTCCTGGATTTGACTAACTATTTCCTTTCCCATATTAGGGAACTTTTCAACTATAATCTCTTCAAATATTTTCTCAGTCCATTTCTTTTTCTCCTTTTCTTCTGGAACCCTATAATTTGAATGTTTGTGTCTTTAATGTTGTCCAAGAGTTCTCTGGGACTGTCCTCTATTCTTTTCATTCTTTATTCTTTATTATGCTTTGCAGTAGTTATTTCCATTATTTTATCTTCCAGGGCACTTATCTGTTCTTTTGCCTCATTTATTCTGCTATTGATTCCTTCTAGAGAATTTTTAATTTCATTTATTGTGTTTTTCATCCTTGTTTGGTTGCTCTTTAGTTCTTCTAGTTCCTTGTTAAATGTTTCTCATATTTTCTCCATTCTACTTACAAGATTTTGGATTATCTGTACTATCATTTCTCTGAATTCTTTTTCAGGTAGACTGCCTATTTCCTCTTCATTTGTTTGGTATGGTGGGTTTTTAACCTTGCTCCTTCATCTGCTGTGTGTTTATCTGTCTTCTTATTTTGCTTAACTTACTCTGTTTGTTTTCTCCTTTTTGCAGGCTACAGGTTTGTAGCTCCCATTGTGTTTGTTCTGCCCCCAGTGGCTATTATTGGTTCAGTGGGTTGTGTAGGCTTCCTGGTGGAGGGCATTGGTGCCTGTGTTCTGGTGGATGAGGCTGGATCTTGGCTTTCTGGTGGGCAAGACCACATCCGGTGGTGTGTTTTGGCATGTCTGTGATCTTATTATGATTTTAGGCAGCTTCTCTGCTAATGGGTAGTTTTGTGTTCCTGTCTTGCTAGTTGTTTGGCATATGTTGTCCAGCACTGTAGCTTGCTGGTCATTGAGTGGAGCTGGGGCTTAGCATTGAGTTGGAGATCTTTCACCATTTGATATTACATGGAGCCAGGACGTCTCTGGTGGACCAATGTCCTGAACTCTGCTTTCCCACCTCAGAGGCACAGGCCTGACACCTGGCTGGAGTACCAAGACTGTGTCAGCCACACGTCTCAGAAGAAAAGGGAGAAAAAAAGAAATAATTTAAAAAATAAAATAAGGTAAAGTTATTAAAATAAAAAAATAGTCTTAAAAAGTAAAAAAAAATAAAAAGGTAATTTAAAAAAATGGACAGGCAGAACCCTAGGACAAATGGTAAAAGCAAGACAAAAATCACACAAAGAAGCATACACATACACACTAACAGAAAGAGAAAAAGGAAAAAATATATACATATGTATACATAGGAAAAACAGGAAGAGAGCAACCAATTCAGTAAACAAATCTACCAATGATAATAAACTCTAAATACTAAACTAAAGTAAACATAAAACCAAGAACAGATTAGATGCAGAAAGCAAATCTCAAGTCTACATTTGCTCCCAAAGTCCACTGCCACAATTTTGGGATGATTCATTTTCTATTCAGGTATTCCAGAGATGCAGGGTACATCAAGTTGATTGTGGGGTTTAATCTGCTGCTCCTGAGGCTGCGGGGAATGATTTCCCTTTCTCTTCTTTGTTCTCACAGCTCCTGGGGTTCAACTTTGGATTTGGCCCCACCTCTGTGTGTAGTCGCCTGAGGGCATCTGTCAAAGTAGCAGCTGATTAGGGGCCTCTGGCTCAGTCAGGCCAGGCGGAGGGAAGGGTACGGAATGTGCAGGGAGCCTGCGGCGGCAGAGGCCAACGTGATGTTACAACAGCCTGAGGCACACTGTGTGTTCTCCTGGGGAAGTTGTCCCTGGATCATGAGACCCTGGTAGTGGCGGGCTGCACAGGCTCCTGGGAGGGGAGGTGTGGATAGTGACCTGTGCTTGCACACAGGCTTGTTGTTGGCTTCAGCAGCAGCCTTCGTATTTCTTGTCCATCTCTGGTGTCTGCACTGATAGCCGCAGCTTGCGCCCACCTCTGGAGCTCTTTTATATGGTGCTCTGAATCCCCTGTCCTCGCGCACCCCAAAACGATGGTCTCTTGCCTCTTAGGCCGTTCCTGACATTTTCCCAGACTCCCTCCTGGTTAGCTGTGGTGCACTAGCCCCTTTCAGGCTGTGTTCACACAGCCAACCCCAGTCCTCTCCCTGGGATCTGACCTCCGAAGCCCAAGCCTCAGCTCCCAGCCCTCAGCCACCCCTGCTGGTGGACAGACAAGCCTCTCGGGCTGGTGAGTGCTGGTTGGCACCGGTCCTCTATGTGGGAATCTCTCCGCTTTGCCCTCTGCACCCCTATTGCTGCGTTCTCCTCTCTGCCTCCAAAGCTTCCCCCCTGCCACTCCCCTCTCTGCCTGTAAAGGGGCTTCTTAGTGTGTGGAAACTTTTCTTCCTTCATAGTTCCCTCTCAGAGGTGCAGGTACTGTCCCTATTCTTTTGTCTCTGTTTTTTCTTTTGCCCTACCCATGTACGAGGGGAGTTTCTTGCCTTTTGGGAAGTCTGAGGTCTTCTGCCAGCATTCAGTAGGTGTTCTGTAGGAGTTGTTCCACATGTAGATGTGTTTCTGATATATTTGTGGGGAGGAAAGTGATCTCCACGTCTTAATCCTCTGCCATCTTGAAGTTGTCTCCCACATGGTTGTTCTATTTTTCACTTTCTGAGAAACTTCCATACTGTTTTCCACCGTGGCTGCAACAATTTATATTCCCAGTAACAGTGTTCTGTTTTCTCCACATCCTTGCCAGCAGTTGTTATTTGTGGTCTTTTTGATGAAAGCCATTCTGACAGGAGTCAGGTAATATCTCATGATTATTTTGATTTGCATTTACCTGATAATTAGCAATGCTGAGTGTCTTTTCATGTGCCTGTTGGATGTCTACATTTCGTCTTTGGAAAAATGTCTATTCAGTTCTTCTCCCATTTTTTAATTGGGTTGTTTATTTTTTTGATGTTGAGTTGTGTGAGCTGTTTATATATGTTGGACGTTAATCGTTTATTAGTCATATCATTTGCAAATGTTTTCTCAAGTAGGGCTACTTCTGAATCACTGGTGGGTGGAACTGAGTTCTGGGGTGGGTGTTTGTGGGGTTGAGGGTCCCATGTGTACTGTTGACCTGCTGGCTGGTGAAGTGGTTCCTGCTAGCTGCGGGGTCCATGATATCTCATAGCTGTTTATTGCCTGCTGTTGAGTGAGGGTGGATCTCTAGTTGACTGGCTGAGTGGTCCAAGTTGTCCTAGAGCAGGTATTGGCCTGCTGGTAGGCAGGGTTGGGGTCCTTGGGTCCAGGGGCTACTGCCAGCTCACTGATTGGCAGACCAGGTCCTGGGGTGTTGGCCACAGGGCCCTGGGGGTCTAGGAGCTGGAGTTGATCCTTTGGTGGGCAGGACCAGTTTCATACAAGGCTGGCTGCAGGGTCCTGGGTTTCCCAAAGCTGGTGTTGGCTCACTGGTGTGTGCGGCTGAATCATGGGTAGCTGGCTGAGGTGCCTAAGGTATCCCAAAGTTCGTATTGGCCTGCTGATTGTCCTGGCTGTGGTCCAGATGGTCCTGGTGCTGGTGCCTGCACACTGGTTTGTGAGGCTGATCCTGGAGATAGTGCCAGCCCACTGGTGGGTGAGGAGGGGTCTCAGTGTCATTCCAGGTGCCCTGAGGATAGTGCCAGTGAACTAGTATGAGGGGCCATGTTCTGGGCCCTCTGGTGGACTGGACTGGGCTCCAGGGTGGCTGAGGGCTCAGGGGATCTTAAGGCAGCTAACCTGCTCTGGATGGGGCTGTGTCCCCATCTAGCTATCTGCTTGGCCTGAGGCATCCCAGTACTGGTGCCCACAGGCTGGTCAGTGGGGCCAGATCCCAGTGCTAATAGGCTAGATGGAAGATTCCAAAAGGGCACTTGCCAGCCCCAGTGTCCTCATTGTAGAATGAGCTCCCCAAAATGACTTTGGCCAGTGTCTATATACCCAGGATGAGCTCCGGTTTCCTCTTGTCTCTCCAGAGGCTGTCCAAGAGCAGCATGGGGTTTGTCCCAGCCTTCTTTCAAATTACTGCTTCTGTCCTGGGTCCCAGGGCATGTGAGATTTTTGTGTGCCCCTTTTAAGTTCCTATTTCAAACAGCCTTCTGACTCTCCTGAAAATAAGCCCCATTGGCTTTCAAAGACAAGTGTTCTTGGGGGTTCATCTTTCTGGTGCAAAGTCCCCAGTATGGGGAGCTCTTTGTGATGCTGACTCCTTGTTCCTTGAGGAGAACTTCTGCAATTGTAATTATCCTCCCATTTGTGGTTCACTTACTCAGGGATTGGGTCTTGACTATATTGTGTCTCCACCCCTCATACCGATCTTCTTGTAGTCCCTTCTTTACATCTTTAGTTATAGAAAATATTTTCTAGTCTTAGTCTTTCTCATCAATAGTAGCTCTGCAAATAGTTGTAATTTTGGTGTGCACATGGAGGAGATGAGCTCAAGGTCTTCTTAAGCCTCCACCTTTGGCCACTTTTCCTTAGAATAATTTAGATTATTACTCAGATTTGTTATTTTATGGTAGAATACTCAAAAAACAAGTTAAAATTTCCCTGTATTATTCATTTTTAATAAAGCTTTTAACAAAACAGCCATAGTTGATCATTGCAAGTAGTAATAATTTCCATCTTTGTAATAAAATTATTTTCTTTTGTGTTTGAACTCTCCAGAGCAGAAAGAGAAGGGACTAGAATAAACTATAGTCTAGAATTGATTTAATATGCCAAAATTATACAAGGAAAAAGGGAATGCATTGTGACCTGTCAAACAAAGTAGTTGCTAATTCACTTCAAATCATTTAAATTTTCTCTTATGGATGTCAAAAAGGAACAGAGAGAGGAAGATAGAAATGGAGATGTGGAAGGGAGAAACTAGACGGTTTAAAAGAAAGGTAAGTAAGGTAAGAAAGGGATAGGATAAGCAATGCCCCTTGATATTCATTTCAATAACTTAAATATGTCTTTGTGCACAAAGCAGCACATTTCCCCAAAGCATGTTATAAATTAATGGAGAATAGGAAGAAAATTTAAGCTTGAAGAAATCTGGCATAATGCCAAAGATGCTGGGGGAACTGGCAGTCTGGAGCAGATAGTGAATCCTGGAGAGAAGGGAAAAATGAGTCATGTAAAGATCATTTGTCATAAATACAAAGAGCTGATAAATATGTAATACATGATACAGAAACACCATAAAAATCGCAATGTATGCTTTATTGGACAGCTCAGAGGAAAGAGCACTGGATTAGGAGACAGGAGATCTTGGGTTTTGTTACTGTGTCTATATCTTATTAGTGGAGTTCAAGTCCCTTTTTCCATTGAAATCATTAAATTATTATTTAGTTTTTAATTGTGTTTATTTCTTTCCTTCCCCAGTACACAGGATCCAGTGTCTCCTTCATTACATTTAGTTAAAATGAATGAATATACTTTTGTTGTTGTTGTTTATAGTTTTATTGCTGGGGAAGGAGTGTTCTGAGAGAAATGTATCCGTTAAAGCCTCTCCTGGATACCTTACTTGCATTGTGGAGAAATATCTGATTTCACCTTAAATGAATGTTTGTCAGGAAGAATACAAGCTAACATTTGTCAAATTCCTACTTTTTGCAGAGCACTATTTTAAATGTTTTATACTTTTACCTCCTTTTAAATTACCACCACTTATCAAGGCCCTGAAAAGTTCAATGTGACCTTCAAAAGTTCAAGGGTCACATAGCTTGTAAAGGATGGATCAGGGAATCAAACCAGAACTTCGTAGTTTCAAAATTTAAATTTTATCATAATAACATGCTTTCCCACTCATCTCTCACTTAACCATTTTAAACAGAAAAAACTAAGGCTGTGAATGATTGACTAATTTTCCTAAGCCATGCTCTTTCATTCATAGCAAGTCACTGATACTTCTTAGAGTATTTTTTAAAGATTTTTTGGGGAGGGGATACAAGATTAAAAACCATACTTGGTTTTATTATTTATTTATTTTTTTTAAGTTTTAATTTTATTTATTTTTGGCTGTGTTGGGTCTTCATCACTGCACACAGGCTTTCTCTAGTTGTGGCGAGCAGGGGCTACTCTTCTTTGCAGTGCGCATGCTTCTTGCAGTGGCTTCTCTTGCTGCAGAGCACAGGCTCTAGGCACACAGGCTCAGTAGTTGTGGTGCACAGGCTTAGTTGCTCCGCAGCATGTGGGATTTCCTGGACCAGGGATTGAACCTGTGTTCCCTGCATTGGCAGGCAGATTCTTATCTACTGCACCACCAGGGAAGTCCCTGATTTTATTTTTTAAATTGCATCTATAAAGAAAGCTATTAGGAAACTAGTATCATTCAACCCAACTGAAACAAAGATCACAGTTTTTTCTAATGATGTGTGTATTTAATATATTATTTCTTTGCCTGTTCAAATTTGCAATTATCCTAAAATATAATACCATTTGAAGCTGAGAAAAACATAGTTATACATGGATTATTATTTGCACAAAAATGTTCCCAAGGAATTAATCTCCCCTGAAGCCAAACTCCCACAGCGAAATACTTAAAGAAGGAATCTCAGAGAGTGCTATGAAGGCATATGCTCTGTGAATACACCTGCTGAAGTTCATTTGGTGGTATCATCAAGTCAAGGATGCTAACTCAGATAGACCATTACAGTCTATATTGTACCTGTCCCAGCTTCTTTCACTTATTATCTCCATTGGAGCTTTCTCTGCTGTTTCTACTGCCTCACCTAGAAACAGGATCTTATGATATAGCTGAGCTGTAGCACAAAAACATGGAAACAGCTCCCTGGGAATAATGGCTAGAAGGATGGCACTTATAATTAAATGGGAATCACCTGTGTTGTTTCTAAGAGGGTAAGGCACTTAGGTCTTTGTTGTGAGGTGTATACCAAAGTATCTGTGTGTTTATGTTTATTATTTAAAGTAATAGTAGCAGCTGATATCTATTGAGTGCTTACTCTTTGCCTGACCCTGTCAAATGTTTCAAGATTTATCTCCTTTAATTCTCAGAACAACCTGTAGGGCTAAATTTATCATTATCATCACTTTACAATTGAGTAAACTGAGCCCAGAGCAGTAACTTGGCTAAGATCATGCAGCTACAATGTGTAAGAGTTCGATTCAAACCTAATCAGTCTGATTCAGGAGAGTTTACTATTAGTCACCTACTGGTGGATCTCAACCTTGTCTGCCTATTAGAATTACCCTGGGAGCTTTAAAAAAAATTACTAGGCCAAGGCTGTACCCAAGACCAAATAAATAAGAAGCGGTGGCATCAGTATTTTTAAAGCTTTCTAGGTGATACTAATGTGCAGCCAAGGGTGAGAATCACTGCACAATGGCCCATTGCTGTTCCTGATATGCCCCTCCCTTCTGGGAGGCACCTCTATTTGAGATATTTATAGAACACTGAGAATGATACCAATAAGTTAAGAATTTTACTACCTATGTGCTCAAGAATTTACTAACCTAGGAAGGAGATAATATATGCATTACATTTACATTTACTAAATAACAATATTACATTACTGCATTGCAGTACATTTACATTTACTAAATAACAATATAAGGCAGTACCAAGTGGGTTGATTTGGAGAAAAATGCTAAGAACCTAGGATTTCAATGATAGGCCTTGAGGGTTCTCAAACTACCAAACTAGTTTTGTGTATATTTATATGCCATTTCTAGGTGGCTAAGTAGTTGGAGATGGTTCCTGGTTTTAAAGATTCTCAATAGGGTCAGTATGCACAAAAGGCTAAGAACGACAGTTGACGGTTCAGAAGAGTGAAAGTCAAAGATTGGCTGGAGTGGTCAAAAACAGCATTGTAAAGAAGATGGAACACACGCAGGGCATTGCAGGGCCTAACATAATGATATGAGAGGAAGGAAGTTGTCTTTCCAGGTCCAGGGAAGAGAAGGAAAACTTATGGAAGTAGGAATATGTCTGCTGGTAGAAGAGTATTATGAGAGAAGTTAGGCTTTAGGCTCTTTGGGAGAATTTTTAAATTAGACATCAAGGATGATTTTTTTTCTTCCTTATAGATCTCGAACTAATGAATAGCTTCCATTTATGAGTAAAAATTTCAGAATTCTAAGAAGATGCCATCAGTCAGTCCAAAGGGGTTTCTACAAATCCCTTTATTTTCTGTTCAAGATAGCATTAACAATCAGGTATCACCCTGACTGGCTCTTCAGATTTCTACGATGGTGAGGTCTCTGTTGGAGCTGTTTTTATGCCCAAGGAGAATTGAATACACTCCCCACAATGTCTTCTCTGATCTTAGGAATCACAGTCAAGGAAAGGTTCACCCACAGTCAAGCTCTGAAAACAGGAACTTCTTTCCCTCAAGGTAACCCAATGTGACTGGCAATGATGACATACAGTTTCACCTTTCTCTTCTTCATTTGAGCTTCTGGCAAATAAACAAGCATGGAAAATTTCCCTGACATAGGGAAAGATATAAAGTCTAAAGAGTATCTCATGCATTTATCCTCTTTCCCTTGTCATAATATCATAATATTACCTGGAAATAGAAAGACCTAGTCCTTCAAAATGGTGTCATTCTCTCCTAATAATAGGTAATCAGTTCTATATGGTTAAGGGTAAAGGAAATGCTGGCACATGGTAAATGACTAAAAATCCTTCACCCCTTTGGTATGCTAAAGCATAATTATCTAAGTGTCCCTTGGAATGAGAGCTACCACTTTGGGGGATACTAGTTATGTGCCAGGCAAGGGGCTAAAGGCATTATATATATTAGGTTATTCAATCTTCACAAATAATCCATTGAGAAAGGTATAATTATTTCTATCCCTAATTTATACATGAGGGAACTCTAGCTTAGAAATCTAAGCAACTTATTTAAGTTCAGTAGCACATCTAGTCAACGGTGGATCCAAGCAAAAACTCACGTCTCCCGATTCTCTGCTGCTACAAGATACAGCCTCACAGTACAGATTTAAACCCAGGTTTCAAACATGAGACTATATATTGAGAATGGGATGTCATCTGATAGCAATGAATTGGAGAGGAAATTGCCTGGACTTAGGAGGAGTAGTTAGAGATGAGCGCACTGATGTGGGACTTCTTTATATGTAAAATTACCTTTCAGTTAGTTTGGAGGTAGCCTGTCTTAACAGTTATACTCATTGAGTAGGGCTTTTATAAATAAATTACGGTACGTTCATTTGGTAGAAAACCCCTATAGTAAAATAGTGAGACAACACTATATATAATGAGACAACACTATATGTATGGATAAGAAAGGTGTCCAAGATACATTGTCATTAAATCAGCAACATATAGAATAACCTGTACAGTATGCTACTTTTTGATTAAAAAAGAAAAATATATATGCATGAGTTTGTTAGTTAATATAAGAATATTCTTGGAAAGATACACGTGAAACTGGAAATAATATATGCCCTACCAGAAGTGAGCTGTGTGGCTAGGAGTTGAGGTAGGAGGAAGACAGACTTTTCACTGGAGATGCCATTTTACCTTTTGAATGTTATGTCTTGTATGTATAATTATTACCTGCCTAAACAAACAAGGACACTGCCTGCATGATGACAAAGACAAAGTTCTCAATGACAACAGGGATATTTGAAATAAGCTTGCAAAATTGAGTTTTAGAAATCTTAGTAGAATGAGATATTTTATGAGGCAAACCAGTGAAACAGGTTCATGTACTGGTCCTGAAGGGGGATAAGCAGGCCATTGAGGGAATATATTGCTCAGCACATGTATGCAGACTTTTATATGTGATTATGTTTAAATTTGTATGGATTTTCTTTGAGTCTGATTTTTTTTAAATATAGGATCACTACCCAGCCATATTTTTGAATGGTTAAATTAATCAGTGGAATGGAAGAGATTATATTGGATATAGGTGATATAAAATGTATGCAAAGTCCAAAATGTTTCTACAAAGTATTTATTTTCCCTCCCCTAACTCACATACAAAATTCAGAACATCATATAATTGCTAATAGTACCTCAGAATGTTGGAATAGATCCCATGTGTCTTGGTTCCACATAATAACCTCCCTCTTTTTTCACTTATAATTAACATTTTGCTTAATTTTTGTAATTTCTGCTCTTTCCAATAACATAAATATATATAAACTCCAAAACAATTGATTTTCCCCTCATGTCCATATCAAGCACTTGAATGGATTTTGATGAAAACACAATATTGATTTTAAGAAAAAAAAAAAGAAAAAAGGGAAGAATTCATTTTTCACTAATAAAGCTTTCTCCACTGTATTGAACAATTTTCTGGAATGTTTCTTCTTGCCTTTCTTATACTGCCTGTCTGATGACAGAGACTGAATTCTCAAAGCAAAGTGATATTTGAAATAAGCCCTCAAGATTGAATTTTAGAAATATTAGTAGAAAGACCAAGGATTTTATGAGGCATGCTAGGTTCAGAATTATGCTTAACAATGCATTTCATTGCATAAAAAGAAAGGTATAAACATGCTCCAAACCCATCATTTTTCCTACTCTCCAAAGTAACCATTTTATTTCTCTGAATTTTTCTTTTCATTTTTTGAAAAGATTGAAACATTGCTAGTCATATCAAACTTTCTTGAATTTGGACAATTTCCCAATGCTTTTTGTATATTTACAAAAAAGGGTGTGCAAGTTTTCTAAGAAATAGTTTATTTGATTTGAGAGAAAGTGTTAAAGGTAGAGTATTGAGAGGGAAGTACTGACTACCAAAATCACCTTGGCAACTTCTTTAAAGAGATTCCTAAGTCACACCTTGAACTTTAAGGAGTTGGCCTGGAAATCTGCATTTTAAAAATTCTTCATGTGGTCCAAATGCTTAGCCAGATTTAGAAAACTCTAAACTAGAAAATAGACATGGTTGTGAACTGATTAGATTTCTGCCATTAAAAAAAGGTTTTTTAGGCTAGGAGAAAGGAATATGCCTTCTCGGCTTTGAGGTTACAGCTGTGCTTCAAACCCCTCCTTCCTGTCTCTGCTTGGCGCCTCTCCATCTGTTACCTCCTCTTTCCACTCAGTGTCTTGGTTCCAGTCTGTAAATATAACTTTCTCCCTTCATTTGAGTCCATCTCCCTAAGTCTCCACAGCCCTACATTATTTCTTCCTTTCATGCCACATTTCTCCAGAGAGTGATTGTTATGCTATGCCTGCATTACCCTGGCTCCAATTTCAGGAAAGGACTGAAACTATTGTTTCAAAAGTTGCCAAAAACAGTAAGTGTAAATTGCAGTGGTTCTTCTTCATACCTTATTGTGCTCTTCTTCAGTATAGTGAACTCCTGGAACTCTCTTCTTAACTTCTGAGATAACAATCTCCCCTGGCCATTCTACTTAGGCTACTTCCCAGTAGATCTTCCACTGAGGATTTGTTTGTTTGTTTGTTTTAATCACAATAGTTCATTTTCCCCCAGTTTTGTAGAGAAATAATTGACACACAACATTGTATTAGTCCAAGATGTATAACATATTGGTTTGATATGTGTATATATTGCAAAATAATTACCATAAATTTAATTGACATCTATCGCCTCGCATCATTGCATTCTTTTTTTCTTGGGTATAATTTCAAATATACAATACAGTATTGTTAACTACAGTCACTGTGCTATATGTTACATCCCCTTAACTTAAATCTTAACTGGAAGTTTTTACCTTTTGACCCCCTTCACCCATTTCCCCCACCCCACACTGCTCACTCTGGCAACCACCAATCTGCTCTCTGTATCAAAGAGTTTGGTTTTTTTTAGATCCCACATATAAGCACGTATTTGTCTTTATCTGACCTATTTCACTTAGCTTAATGCCATCAAAGTTCATCCATGTTTTTGCAAATGGCAGGATTTCTTCTTTTTATAGTTGAATAATATTCATATATATATGTATATATACATACACACACACATCACACTTTATTCATCCTTCTACAGGCACTTAAGGTGTTTCAATATCTTGGCTATTATTAATAATGCTAAATTGAACATGGAGGTGCAGATATCTTTTCAAGATAGTGATTTCATTTCCTTTGGATATATACCCAGAAATAGAATTGCTAGATTATATAGCAGTTCTATTTTTAATTTTTTGAGGAACCTCCATTCTGTTTTCCATAGCGGTTGTACCAGTTTACATTCCTACCAACAGTGCACAAGGATTCCCTTCTCTCCATATCTTCATCAACACTTATTTCTTATTTTTTTGATGACAGCCATGCTGATGGTATGAGGTGATATCTCATTGTGATTTTGACTTGATTTCCCTAATTAGTGAGGTTTAGTACCTTTCATGTGTCTGCTGGCCATATGTGTGTCTTCTGCGGAAAAATGTATAAGTCCTTTGATGACATTTTAAACAGATTTTTTTTCTTTGCTGTTGACTTGTATAAATTCTTCATATATTTTGGATATTAACCCCTTATGTATATACGATTATATATAATATATCATGATACATGATTTACAAATATCTTCTCCCATTGTGTAGATTGACTTTTCATTTGTTCATAGTTTCCTTTGCTGTGCAGAAGCTTTTTAGTTTAATGTAGCTCCATTTTTTTCCTCTTTTTTTCTTTTGTTGTCTTTACATTTGCATTTTTTAATTTGTCAAATTAAAAAAAATCATTGCCAAGACCAGTGTTTAGGAGTTTACCCCATATGGTTTCTTGCTGGAGTTTTATGGTTTCAGGCTTATATTCCAGTCTTTAATATATTTTGAGTTGATTTTTGTGTATGGTCTAAGATAGTGGTCTGGTTTTGTTCTTCAGCATGCCATTGTCCAGCTTCCCAACATCATTTATTGAAGAGACTGTTGTTTCCCTTTGTATATTCTTAAACTCCTTTATCACAACTTAATTGACCATATGTGCATGGGTTTATTTCTGGGTTCTCTATTCTGTTTCATTGAGCTACATGTCTGTTTTTATAACAATCCCATACTGTTTTGATAACTATAGCTTTGTAATATAGTTTGAAATCAGGAAGTGTGATACCTCTAACTTCATTCTTTCTCAAGATTATTTTGGCTATTTGGAGTCTTTTGTGGGTCCATACAAATTTTAAAGTTGTTTGCTCTATTTCTGTGAAAAATGCTATTGGAATTTTGATAGGGATTGCACTGCATCTTTTTTTTGCCCTTTTTAACATCTTTATTGCAGTATAATTGTTTTACATTGCTGTATTAGTTTCCGCTGTACAAAAAAGTGAATCACCTATACATATATCCCCATATACCCTCCCTCTTGTATCTTCCTCCCACCCTCTCAATCCCACCTCTCTAGGTGGTCAAAAAGCACAACGCTGATCTTCCTGTGCTATGCAGCTGCTTCCTACTAGCTATCTATTTTACATATGGTAATATATATATATATATATATATATATATATATATATATATATATATATGTCAATGCTGCTCTCTCACTGCTTCCCAGCTTACCCTTTCCCCTCCCAGTGTCCTCAAGACCACTCTCTATGTCTGTGTCTTTATTCCTGTTCTGCCCCTAGGTTCTGGAGAACATTTTTTCTTTAAATTCCATATATATGTATTAGCATGCAGTATTTGTTTTTCTCTTTCTAACTTACTTCACTCTGTATGACAGACTCTAGGTCCATCCACATCACTACAAATAACTCGGTTTCGTTTCTTATTATGGCTGAGTAATATTCCATTGTATAAATGTGCCATATCTTCTTTATCCATTCATCTGTTGATGGACACTTCGGTTGCTTCCATGTCCTGGCTATTGTAAATAGTGCTGCAATGAACATTGTGGTACATGACTCTTTTACAATTATGGTTTTCTCTGGGTATATGCCCAGTAGTGGGGTTGCTGGGTCATATGGCAGTTCTATTTTTAGTTTTTGAAGGAACTGCCATACTGTTCTCCATAGTAGCTCTATCAATTTACATTCCCACCAACAGTGAAAGAGGGTTCTCTTTTCTCCACACCCTCTCCAGCATTTATTTTTGGTAGATTTTTTGTTGGTGGCCATTCTGACTGGTGTGAGGTAATACCTCATTGCTGTTTTGATTTGCATTCCTCTAATGATTAGTGATGTTGAGCATCCTTTCATGTGTTTGTTGGCAATCTGTATGTCTTCTTTGGAGAAATGTCTATTTAGGTCTTCTACCCATTTTTGGATTGGGTTGTTTGCTTTTTTGATATTAAGCTGCATGAGCTGCTTGTAAATTTTGGAAATTAATCCTTTGTCATTTGCTTCATTTGCAACTATTTTCTCCCATTCTGAGGGTTGTCTTTTGGTCTTGTTTATGGTTTCCTTTGCTGTGCAAAAGCTTGTAAGTTTCATTAGGTCCAATTGGTTTATTTTGGATCTTGCTGTGATTTATGTCATAGAGTGTTCTGCTTATGTTTTCCTCTAAGAGTTTTATAATGTCTGGCCTTACATTTAGCTCTTTAATCCATTTTGAGTTATTTCTGTATATGGTGTTAAGGAGTGTTCTAATTTCATTCTTTCATTCTTGTCCAGTTTTCCCAGCACCACTTATTGAAGAGGCTGTCTTTTCTCCATTGTATATTCTTGCCTACTTTGTCAAAGATAAGTTGACCATATGTGCGTAGGTTTATCTCTGAGCTTTCTATCCTGTTCCATTGATCTATATTTCTGTTTTTGTGCCAGTACCATACTATCTTGATTACTGTAGCTTTGTAGTATAGTCAGAAGTCAGGGAGCCTAATTCCTCCAGCTCCATTTTTCTTTCTCAAGATTGCTTTGGCTGTTCGGGGTCTTTTTTTATATTCATACAAATTGTGAAATTTTTTGTTCTAGTTCTGTGAAAATTTCCATTGGTAGTTTGATAGGGATTGCATTGAATCTGTAGATTGCTTTGGGTAATATAGCCATTTTCACAATGTTGATTCTTCCAATCCAAGAACATGATATATCTCTCCATCTGTTTGTATCATCTTTAATTTTTTTCATCAGTTTCTTATAGTTTTCTGCCTACAGGTATTTTGTCTCCTTAGATAGGTTCATTTTAGGTATTTTATCCTTTTTGTTGCAATGGTAAATGGGAGTGTTTCCTTTGCACTGAATCTTTAAATGGTTTATGTAAACAGCTAAATAAGGTAATGTTTGAGGTGACAAACACTTTAGTACTTTAATAGTTTTTTATTGTGCAACTACTAGAGACCAGGAGGCAATTGGAGCTCATGCTAGGGACCTAGACATTGGCCGCAGACATTTTTTGGAACCCATTCTACCACAAAGTGCTGGCAAGTGCCCTCTTGGAATCCTCCGTCTAGCTTTTTAGCAATGGGACCTGACCCACTGACAAGTCTGTGAAACCAGTACTAGCAGATCTCAAGAAACAAAAATATCCAGTTGGAGAAACAGCCCCACCTACCAGGAGGCTGGTTGCATTAGGACACACACCAAGACACATAACTAAAATACAAAAATTAAAGAGACACTATTAAAAACAGCAAGGAAAAAGCAACAAGTTACATACAAGGGAACTCCCATAAGTCTATCAATCAGTTCACTTTTGAGGAGGAACACTGCAGGCTGGAAGGGAGTGGCATGATATATTTTAAGTGATGAAAGGGAAAAACCTACAAGAAACTCTATCTGGCCAGGCTTACTCCAGATTTGAAGGAGAGATGAAAATTTTTACAGACAAGCAAATGCAAAAAGAGTTCAGCACCACCAAAACAGTTTTACAAGAAATGTTAAAGGAACTTCTCTAAGTGAAACACAATGGCCAAAACTAGAAATATTAAAAGTATAAAAGGAAAAATCCCATTGTTAAAAGCAAATTACAGTAAAGGTAGTAAATCAACCAGATATAAAGCTAGGAGGAAGGTTAAAAGACATAAGTAGTAAAATCATACCTGTCCACAATAAATCCCTTATCTAAGGGATACAGAAGACAAAAATATGTAAAATATGATGTCAAAAACAGTAAGTGTGATGTGAGGGGGCAGTAAAAATGTATGGTAGTTAAAATATATTTGAAATTAAGAGATCAGCTTCTTAAATGAATCATAGATACATACATACATACATAGATGGCTACATAGAAACCTTACAATAATCACAAACCAAAAATCTATAATAGATACACAAAAAATAGAAAGGAATACAAACATAACCCTAACAATTGTCATTAAATCACCTTGGAAGAATGCAAAAGAAAAAGTAATAAAGAACTGCAAAAACAGACCATAAACAATTAACAAAACAGCAATAGGTACATACCTATCAATAATTATAAATGTAAATGGATGAAATGTTCCAATCAAAGGACATAGAGAGGCTGAATGGATTCAAAAACAAGACCTATATCTATGCTGCCTGTGAGAGACTCACATCAGATTTAAAGACACACAAAGACTGAAAGTGAGGGGATGGGAAAATGTATTCCATGCAAAAGGAAATGAAAAGAAAGCCAGGGTAGCAATATTTATGTAAGAAAAAGTAGACTTTAAAATAATGATTGTAAAAAGAGACAAGGAAGGACATTACATACTGATCAAGGGAACAATCAAAGAAGAGGATACAGCAATTATAAATATATATGCACCCAACATGGAAGCACCTAATTACATAGGGAATATCAACAGGCATAAGAAGAGAAACTGACACTAACAAAATGTTAGTAAGAGCCTTTGACACCCTACTTACATCAATGGACAGATCATTCAGACAGAAAATCAATAAGGAAACATTGGCCTTAAATGACACTTTAGGACAAATGTCCATTTCATCCCCAAACAGCAAAACACACTTTCTTTTCAAGTGCACATGGAACATTCTCCAGGATAGATCACATGCTCTGTCACAAAACAAGTCTCAGTACATTTAAGAAAATTGAGATCATGTCAAGCATATTTTCTGACCACAGCACTCTGAGACTAGAAATCAACTAAAAGAGAAAAACTGCAAAAAACACAAACACGTGGAAGCTAAACAAAATGCCACTAAAGAACCAAAGGTTCACTGAAGAAATCAAAGAAGAAATTTAAAAATACCTGGAGACAAATGACTATGAAAATGTAATAATCCAAAATCTATGAGATGCAACAAAAGGAGTTCTAAGAGGGAAGTTTACAGTGATACAAGCCTGCCTCAGGGAACAAGAAAAATCTTAAATAAGCAACATAATCTGACACCTAAAGGAACTAGAAAAAGAAGAATAAAAGAAACCCAAAGTTAGTAGAAGGAAACAAATCATAAATATCAGATCAGAAAGAAATTAAATAGACTAAAAAAAAAAGATAAATGAAACTAAGAGCTGTTCTTTGAAAAGGAAAACAAAATTGATAAACCTTTAACAGTCTCATCAAGAAAAAGAGAGAGAGGGTCTAAATCAATAAAACAGAAATGAAAGAAGAGAAGTTACAGCCAACATCACAGATATACAAAGGATCATAAGATATTAATTACTATGAACAATTGCCAATAAAGTGGACAATTTTGAAGAAAGCTTATGTCTAGAAACATACAATCTCTCAAGAGTGAACGAGGAAGAAATAGACAATATGAGCAGACCAACTACTCTTAATGAAATTGAATCAGTAATAAAAAATACTGACAAACAAAAGTTCAGGCCTCACAGATGAATTATACCAAACATTTAGAGAAGAGTTAACACCTATCTATTGCAAACAATTCCAAACAATTGCAGAGGGAGAAACATTTCCAAACTTATTCTATAGGACCAGCATCACCCTGATGCCAAAACCCAAAAAGATACCACAAAAAAATAAAATTACAGGCCAATATCACTGAAGACCATAAATGTAAAAATCCTCAATGAAAGTTTAGCAAACCAAATTCAACAATACATCTAAAAGTTCATGCACCATGATCAAGTGAGATTTATCCCAGGGATGGATATTATCAATCCATGTGATAAAACATATTAACAGGTTGAAGAATAAAAATCATATGATCATCTAAATAGGTACATAAAAACCTTTTGACAAAATTCCATATTCATTTATGATAAAACTCTCAACAGAGTGGTTATGGAACACACATACCACAACATAATAAAGGGCCATATATGACAAGCCCACAAGTAACATCATACTCAATGGTGAAAATCTCTAAGAACAAGATCAAGAACAAGACAAGGATGTCCAATCTTGCCACTTTTATTCAACATAATATTGGAAAACCTAGCCACAGCAATCACACAAGAGAAAGAAATTTAAAAAGATCAAAATTGAAATGGAAGAAGTAAAAAGTCACTGTTTGCAAATGACATGATACTGTACATAGAAAATCCTAAATACACTACCCCAAAACTACTAGAACTAATCGATGAATTTGGTAAAGTTGCAGGATACAAAATTAATACATAGAAACCTGTTGCATTTATATACACTAACAATGAACTATCAGAAAGAGAACTTAAGAAAATAATCCCATTCAAAATCATATCAAAAAGAATAAAAAACCTTGAAATAAATTGAACTAAGAGGTAAAAGACCTGTACTTGGAAAACTATAAGACACTGATGAAATAAATTGCTGATGACACAAACAGCTGGAAAGATATACCATGTTTCTGGATTGGAAGAATTAATATTGTTAAAATTATCATACAAATCAGGGCAATCTACAAATTCAATGCAACCTCTATCAAAATACCAATGGCATTTTTCACTGACCTAGAACAAATAATTCTAAAATGGCAAGGAAACGCAAAAGACACTGCACAGCCAAAATAATCTTGAGAAAGAACAAAGCTGGAGGTATCACACGCCCTGATTTGAAACTATACTGCAAAGCTACAGTAATCAAAACAATATGGTACTGGCACAAAAACAGACAAATAGATCAATGGAACAGAATAGAGAGCCCAGAAGTGAAACTACACTTATTTGGTCAAATAATCTATGATAAAGTAGGCAATAATATACAATGGGCAATAGACAGCCTCTTCTATAAATGGTGGTCAGAAAACTGGACAGCTACATGCAAAATAATCAAACTGGACACTCTCTCACTCTGTGCACAAAAATAAATTCGAATGGATTAAATAGTTAAATGTGTGACCTGAAGCCACAAAGCTCCTAGAAGAAAACACAGGCAGTAGGCTCTTTGACATCAACCTTAGTAAGTTTTATCAATCTTTCTCCTCAGGCATGGGAAATAAAAGCAAAAATAAACAAATGAAACTGAAAAGCTTTTGTCCTGTGAAGGAAACTATCAACAAAATTAAAAAGCATTGTACTGAATAGGAAAAGATATTTGCAAATGATATGTCTGATAAGGGCTTAATACCCAAAATAACAAAGAATTCATACAACTCAACATCAAAAGAGCAAACAACCCAATTAATAATGGGCAGAGTATCTGAATAGACACTTTTCCAAAGAAGACATACAGATCACCAACATGTACTTGAAAAATATTCAACATCAAATCATCAGGGTAATGCAAAGCATAACCACAATGAGATATTACCTCACCCCTGTCAAAATGGTTATTATCAAAAATACAATAAATAACATGTATTGGCAAGGATGTGGAGAAAACGGAACCTTCATGCACTGTTTGTGGAAATGTAAACTGGTGTAGCCACTGTAGAATACAGTATGAAGGTTCCTCAAAAAATTAAAAATAGAACTAATTCCACTCCTGAAGAAAACAAAAACACCAATTAGAAAAGATATATGCATGGTCTCTCAGACCCACCCTGGTGTAACATGTGAGGGCACTTACACAAAATATGAATACCAGGAGGCAGGGGTCAGGGGCCACCTTGGAGGCTGGCCATTAGACTCCAGGGTTTGAATCACTCAATAACATTTGCCTCAGTTTACACATATGTAAAATGGGAGTAATAGTAGTATCTGCTTTTTACGACTAAAATAGCTAATATATTTTAAAAGTTAAGAATGTATTTAAGATATTTATGAGTGAATTATAGGACATCTGTCATTTTCTTTAAATACTCCAGAAAAAAAATTGAGGGAGGAGAATGATGGTGGTTAATAAAACATATATGGCAAAATGTTAAAATGTTGATGATAATGATTTAAAGTGGGCAATACATACATAAAGTTTTTTTAATGATCTTTAATTTTTTAAAAATAATTATTGATGTATGGTTGATTTACAATGCTGTGTTAATTTCTGCTGTACAGCAAAGTGACTCAGTTATAGATATATATATATATATTCTTTTTCAGATTCTTTTCCATTATGGTTTATCACAGGATATTGAATATAGTTTCCTGTACTATACAGGAGGACCTTGTTGTTTATCCATAATGATCTTTTCTTTATTTCTTAAGTTTAAAATTTCCCATAATAAAAAGTTACATAATTTTTTACATAAAATGTTTATAGCAGTACCTGGAACATAGTAAACAGTCAATAAATGCTGGTTATTATTTTTGGAAAAAAGAAAATATATATGCAGCCCTATGTTCATTGCAGCATTATTTACAATAGTTAAGATATGGAAGAAACCTGTCTATTGATAGATGAATTGATAAAGGATGTGACATATATACATAAATATACATGAATATTAGCCATTAAAAAGGAATAAAGTCTTGCCACTTGAGACAACATGAATGGACCTAGAGAGTATTATCCTAAGTGAAGGAAGCAGACAGAGAAAGACAAATATTGTATGGTTTCACTTATATGTGGAATGTAAGAAACAAAACAAACTAACAAACATAATAAAACAGAAACAGAAACAGATGCAGAGAACAAACTGGTGGTTGCCAGGGGGAGGGAGTGGGGGGAGGAAAGAAATAGGTGGGGGAGATTAGGAGGTATAAACTTACGGTTGCAAAATTAATGAGTCGTGTATGAAATGTATAGCGTGGGGTATATAATCATTACTTATATAATATCTTTGTATGGTGACAGAACTTAACTGGACTTATAGTGGTGATTATTCTAAATGTATAGAAATACTGAATCACTATGTTGTGTAACAGGAACTAACAGTGTTGTAGGTCAATTATACTCCCAAAACGAACAAACTCATAGAAAGAGAGATCAGTTTTGTGGTTACAGAGACAGGGTGTTGGGGAAGGGGGAATTGGAGGAAGTCAGTCAAAAAGTACAAACTTTCAGTTACAAGGTATATAAGTACTAGGGATATAATGTACTACATGGTAAATATAATTAACACTGTGTATATTATATATGAAAGTTTTTAAGAGAGTAAATTCTGAGTTCTCATCACAAGGAAAAAAATTTAGTTTCTTTAATTTTGTATCTGTATGAGATGATGGATGTTCACCAAACATATTATGATAATCATGTCCTGATGTATATAAGTGAAATCATTATTCTGTATACCTTAAATTTATACAGTGCTATATGTCAGTTATATCTCAATGAAAATCTAGGAAAATAAATAAATAAATAAAATACATTTTTCCAGAAAAATAACAATTATTTCTTTTAATCTGTTTAAAGACAAAATCTGACAATCATTGCTAATATTTGGTTGACTACTTCAACAGTGTAGAATCTATAAGAGAAAATACCATAACTACATATCATCTATTAATATAACAATACAGATTGGGGAATAACTGTATTTACCTATTTAAAAACTTAAATATTACCAAAATAATAATACTTTTTTTCATCTTTTCAGCAACCTTGACACAGAAGAACTATGTGGTAAGTTTATTTAAAGCCAATCAAACCCATTACTTGCTTTAGAATAAGAAAGAACACTGTCTTACATATTTCTACAAACCCTGAAATTAATGCCATAGATTAGGAGTTCTGGAATAAAGTAAAAGATAGTTGAGATCTCAAGGAATTTATCTTTATCCATGAGTTTTGTTCAAGCATGTATTTCACTGAAGAAAGAGTTGGCCCTTATTAATTTGTTCATAGCAGGAGAATTATAATTAGTACAATAAGTTTCACAAGAATATATTCCACCAGCTTGAATATATTTTTAAAGTGTTGTTTAATACAACTTCATTATTCACTTCAAATATATTGTGCAGAGGCTTTGGTTACTTTTTTGCAAAGCTGATCCCTTGATATGTAAAAACAACTTTGTCCCATACCTTGCCTAAACCATTCTGGAATGTCACTTGCAAAACAAATGATTCAGTGGGGAGAGATGTCTTAACAAATTCCTGATTTAGTGGCCTCTTCATTTACTTTCTTCGTTTTTGTGGGTGGAAACAAAAGTAATAGGCTAGAAATATGAAAAGGCAAATACTTTTGAGATTTATTCTTCGTTCTCAAAAATTTGTCTTCTCTAATAATAGAACTAGATTAAAGACCTATTCTATATTTATTTTGAAAGATTTGACTCTGATTTTCCTGCATAATTTTAGTTAGGGAACTAGTTAAGGGGTTTTAATTCAACAGAATTGCTCTATATCTTTAAACCCAGTGATTGTACTCCTAATTCTGTGTTATAATACTCCCTCTCAGTTCAAGAATATGCATTTTAATTTCCAGAGTGAAGTTTCATTTTTCATTATTTTGTGAATATAAAGTAAACATATTCTAATCAAAATGGATTCTAATTAAAACCAAAGTTTTCAGTGCTAGCAAATGAAATATGTAGACTCACACCCAGCAAAAATACTCCCTTTTATGTGGGAGGGGCAGTGTTTGACTGACATGGAAAATGGATTTCTTGTGCTTTTTAGTAGAAGCCAATTAACAGGTCCAAGTATCTAAAACTTTCATTCTGTTGCTTTTATTTAGTTTATCAGTTTACTAAATTATGGACCTAGAATTCAAAATAATTTAATAAATTCTTTATTAAAATAAAGTATAGATATTTCTTATTTTATTTATGAAAGTAATATTTAACTTTTTTTTTTTTTAAATTTAGCAACACAGAATTATATAGGTGTATAAGAGAAAATGTCAAAGGCTCTCACTCCTCTTTCCCCTGATACTGATCTCCACTGCTAACTTCTTGGAATGTATCCTTCCAAACATTTTTACACATGTAATGACATTGATATATATGAGTATGTTTTTTTCCAACAATGTGTATACTATATGATCAACACAAGTGCACACTGTTCTATATCATTTTATTACAAAGGATGCATAGTGTCCCATTTACCTTAAAATTTTTAACCAAATCCCTTTCAGTTGTTTTGGGTTTTCAGGTTGTTTCCAAATTTCCACTGGGACAAACAACACTGAAGTAAATATCCTTGTTTGTATTCTCTTTGCACTCTTATACAAGTAGTTCTGTAAGATAGATTCCCAAAAGTGTAGTTACTTGGTCAAAGATTCTTCCAGTGTGCACGCTCAGCAGCAGTATATAGGCAAGTCAACATTACTCACTTTCCTAAATAGCAGCTTTAGGCCATAACTTATTCCGACCAGTCAATACATAACTTGACTTTAATTAGATAATTGTGTATGAACTTTAGCATTGGGTCTTTGGTTTCCTATTTGTGCCATCTTTAGCTATGATCTAAAATCTATTGGGAGCAAATTTATTACTTTCCTGATCTTACACAGCTTATAACTGTTTTTGTACTCTTACCCAATTTTTTATTAGTGTATAATTGCTTTACAAAGTTGTTAGTCTCTGCTGTACAAAGAAGTGAATCAACTATATATATATATATATATATATATATATATATATATATATATCCCCTCCCTTTTGGACCTCCCTCCCACCCCACCATCCCACTCATCTAGATCATCACAGAGTACCGAGCTGAGCTTCCTGTGCTATGCAGCAGGCTTCCACTAGCTATCTATTTTACATATGGTAGTGTATATATGTCAGTCCTAATCTCCCAATTCATCCCACCATCCCCTTCCCCCTCTGTGTCCACATGTCCATTCTCTATGTCTGCAATTCTGTTCCTGACATGGAAATAGGTTCTTCTGTACCATTTTTCTAGATTCCACATATATGCATTAATAGACGATATATGTTTTTCTCTTCCTGACTTACTTCACTCTGTATGACAGACTCTAAGTCCACCCACATCTCTACAAATGACCGAATTTCATTCCTTTTTATGGCTGAGTAATATTCCATTGTATATATGTACCTCATCTTCTCTATCCATTCATTTGTTGTTGAACATTTAGGTTGCTTCCATGTCCTGGCTATTGTAAATATTGCTGCAATGAACATTGGGGTACATGTGTCTTTTGAATTATGGTTTTCTCAGGGTATATGCTCATACTGGGTCATATGCTAGTTCTATTTTTAGTTTTTAAAAGGAACTTCCATACTGTTCTCCACAGTGGCTGTATCAATTTACATTCCCACTAACAGTGCAAGAGGGTTCCCTTTTCTCTACACCATCTCCAGCATTTATTGTTTGTAGATTTATTGATGATGGCCATTCTGACCTGTGTGAGGTGACACCTCATTGTAGTTTTGATTTGCATTTCTCTGAATATTAGTGATGTTGAGTATCTTTTCATGTGCCTCTTGGCCATCTGTATGTCTTCTTTGGAGAAATGTCTGTTTAGGTCTTCTGCCCAGTTTTGGATTGTGTTGTTTGTTTTTTTGATATTGAGCTGCATGAGCTCTTTGTATATTTTGGAGATTAATCCTTTGTCCATTGCTTCGTTTGCAAATATTTTTTTCCCATTCTGAGAGTTGTCTTTTTGTCTTGTTTATAGTGTCCTTTGCTGTGCAAAAGTTTTTAATTTTCATTAGGGCTCATTTGTTTATTTTTGTTTTTACTTTCATTACTATAGGAAATGGGTCATAAAAGATCTTGCTGTGGTTTATCTCAGGGAATGTTTTCCCTGTGTTTTCCTCTAAGCATTTTATAGTGTCCAGTCCTACATTTAGCTCTTTAATCCATTATGAGTTTCTTGTGTATGGTGTTAAGTAATGTTCTAATTTCATTCTTTCACATGTAGCTGTCCAGTTTTCCCAGCACCACTTATTGAAGAGGCTGTCTTTTCTCCATTGTATATTCTTGCTTCCTTTGTCAAAGATAAGGTGACCACATGTGTATGGGTTTATCTCTGGGCTTTCTATCCTGTTCCATTAATCTGTGTTTCTGTTTTTGTGCCAGTATCATACTATCTTGATTGCTGTAGGTTTGTAGTATAGTCTGAAGTGATGAAGTCTGATTCCTCCAGATGCATTTTTCTTTCTCAAGATTGCTTTGGCTATTCGAGGTCTTTTGTGTTTCCATACAAGCTGTAAAATTTTTTGTTCTAATTCTGTGAAGAATGCCATTCGTAATTTGATAGGTATTGCAGTGAATCTGTATATTGCTTTGGGTGGTATAGTCATTTTCACATTATTGATTCTTCCAATCAAAGAACATGGCATATTTCTCCATCTGTTTGTGTCATCTTTGATTTCTTGCACCAGTGTTTTATACTTTTCTGCATACAGATCTTTTGCCCCCTTAGGTAGGTTTATTCCTAGCTGTTTTTTTCTTTTTGTTGCAATAGTAAATGGGATTGTTTCCTTAATTTCTCCTTCTGATCTTTTGTTGTTAGTGTATAGGAATGTGAGAGATTTCTGCATATTAATTTCATATCCTGCAACTTTACCAAATTCATTGATTAGTTCTCATTGTTTTCTTGTGGCATCTTTAGAATTTTCTATGTATAGTATCATGTCACCTGCAAACAGTGACAGTTTTACTTCTTTTCCATTTTGTATTCCTTTTATTTCTTTTTCTTCTCTGATTTGCATGGACAGGACTTCCAAAACTATGTTGAATAAGAGTGGCGAGAGTGGACATCCTTGTCTTTTTCCTGATCTTAGAGGAAGAGATTTCAGTTTTTCAGCATTGAGAATGATGTTTGCTGTGGGTTTGTCATATATGGCCTTTACTATGTTGAGGTATGTTCCCTCTATGCCCAGTTTCTGGAGAGTTTTTATCATAAATGGGTGTTGAATTTTGTCAAAAGCTTTTTCTGCATCTATTGACATGATCATATGGTTTTCATTCTTTAATTTGTTAATATGGTGTATCATATTGTTTGATTTGCATATATTGAATAATCCTTGCATTCCTGAGATAAATCCCACTTGATCATGGTGTATAATCATTTTAATGTGTTGTTGGATTCTGTTTGCTAGTATTTTGTTCAGGATTTTTGTGTCTATGTTCATCAGTGATATTGATCTGTAATTTTCTTTTTTTTGTGATATCTTTGTCTGGTTTTGGTATCAGGGTGATGGTGGCCTTGTGGAATTTAGAAGTGCGCCTCCCTCTGCAATAGTTTGGAAGAGTTTGAGAAGGAAAGGTGTTAGCTCTTCTCTAAATGTTTGGTAAAATTTGCCTGTGAAGCCATCTGATCCTGGACTCTTGTTTGTTGGAAGATTTTTAATTACAGTTTCAATTTCATTACTTGTGATTGGCCTGTTTATATTTTGTCATTCTTCCTTGTTCAGGCTTGGAAAGTTGTACCTTTCCAAGAATTTGTCCATTTCTTCCATGTTGTGCATTTTATTGGGATATAGTTGCTTTTAGTAGTCTCTTATGATCTTTTGTATTTCTGCTGTGCCCATTGTAATTTCTCCTTTTCATTTCTAATTTTATTGATGTGAGTCCTCTTCCTTTTTTTCTTGATGAGTTTGGCTAAAGGTTTATCATTTTATTTTTTATCTTCTCAAAGAACCAACTTTCAGTCTTAGTGATCTTTACTATTGTTTTCTTTGTCTCTATTTCATTTATTCTTCTCTGATCTTTATGATTTCCTTCCTTCTACTACCATTGAATTTTGGTTGTTCTTCTTTCTCTAGTGGCTTTAGCTGTAAGGTTAGATTGTTTATTTGAGATTTTTCTTGTTTCTTAAGATGAGGTTGAATTTCTATAAACTTCCCTCTTAGAACTTCTTTTGCTGCATCTGATAGGTTTTGGGTCATCACCTTTTCATTGTCATTTGTTTCTATGTATTTTCTTTTGTTTCCTCTTTGATTTCTTCAGTGATCTCTTGGTTATTTAGCAGTGTACTGTTTAGCCTCCTTGTGTTTATGATTTTTACAGGTTTTCCCTGTAATTTATTTCTAACCTCATAGTGTTGTGGTCAGAAAAGATCCTTGATATGATTTCAATTTTCTTAAGTTTTATGAAGGTTGATTTGTTCCCCAAGATGTGATCTATCCTGGAGAATATTCTGTTTGCACTGAGGTGAAAATGTCTTCTGCTGCTTTTTTGTCAAACGTCTATAAATATCAATTAAATCTATCTGGTCTATTGTGTCATTTAAAACTGTGTTTCCCTATTTATTTTCTGTCTGGATGATCTGTCCTTTGGTGTAAGTGGGGTGTTAAAGTCCCCCACTATTATTGTGTTACTGTTAATTTCCTCTTCTATGACTGTTAGCATTTGCATTATGTATTTAGGTGATGCTATGTTGGGTGCATATTTATAATTGTTATATATTCTTCTTGGACTGATCCCTTGATCATTATGTAGTGTCCTTATTTGTCTCTTGTAAAATTCTTTATTTTAAAGTCTATTTTCTCTGACATGAAAATTGCTACTCCAACTCTCTTTTGATTTCCGTTTGCATAGAATATCTTTTTCTGTCTCCTCACTTTCAGTCTGTATGTGTCCCTAGGTCTAAAGTGGGTCTCTTGTAGACAGCATATATATGAGTCTTGTTTTGTTTTTGTTTTTGTTTTTTGTGGTACGTGGGCCTCTCACTGTTGTGGCCTATCCCCTTGTGGAGCACAGGCTCCGGACACACAGGCTCAGCAGCCATGGCTCATGGGCCCAGCCGCTTCTCGGCACGTGGGATTTTCCTGGACCAGGGCACGAACCCATGTCCCCTGCATCGGCAGGCAGACTCAACCACTGTGCCACCAGGGAAGCCCTGAGTCTTGTTTTTGTATCCATTCAGCCAGCCTGGGTCTTTTGGTTGGAGCATTTAATCCATTTACATTCAAGGTAACTATTGATATGTATGTTCCTCTTACCATTTTGTTAATTTCTTTGGGTTTGTTTTTGTGGGTCTTTTTCTTCTCTTGTGTATCGTGGTGCTGATTCTCTTAGCTTTTGCCCGTCTGTGAAGTTTTTGATTGCTCCTTCGAATGTCCATAAGATCCTTGCTGGGTAGAGTAATCTTGGTTACAGGTTTTTCCCTTTCAACCCTTTAAATGTGTCCTGCCACTCCTTTTGGCCTGCTGAGATTCTGCTGAAAAATCTGCTGATAACCTTATGGGGATTCCCTTTTATGTTATTTTTTGCTTTTCTTTGCTGCTTTTAATATTTTTCTTTGAATTTAATTTTTGTTAGTTTGATTAATATGTGTCTTGGTGTGTTTCTCCAAGGGTTTATACTGTTTGAGACTCTCTGCACTTACTTGACTTGAGTGGCTATTTCCTTTCCCATGTTATGTAAGTTTTTGACTATAATCTCTTCAAATATTTTCTCATACTCTTTCTCTTTCTCTTCTTCTGGGACCCCTGTAATTCGAATGTTTGTGCATTTAATATTGTCCCAGAAGTCACTAAGACTGTCTTCAATTCTTTTCATTCTTTTTTCTTAATCTATTCCTCAGCAGTTATTTCCTCCATTCTATCTTTCAGCTAACTTATTTCTTCTTTTGCCTCAGTTATTCTGCTATTGATTCCTTCTAGTGTATTTTTCATTTCAGTTATTGTTTTGCTCATCCCTATTTGTTTGTTCTTTATTTCTTCTAGTTCTTTGTGAAACATTTCTTGTATTTTTTTTATCTGTGTCTCCATTCTATTTCTGAGATTTTGGATCACCTTTACTGTCATTACTGTGAATTCTTTTTCAGGTAGGTTGCTTATTTTCTTTTCATTGATTTGGCCTTGTATGTTTTTACCTTGCTCCTTTGTCTGTAACATATTGTTTTGTCATCTCATTTTTTTTTTTTTTGAGGCACGTGGGCCTGTCACTGTTGCAGCCTCTCCCATTGCAGAGCACAGGCTCTGGACACGCAGGCTCAGTGGCCATGGTTCACAGGCCTAGCTGCTCCGCGGCATGTGGGATCTTCCCAGACCGGGGCACAAACCCGTGTCCCTGCATCTGCAGGTGGACTCTCAACCATTGCGCCACCAGGGAAGGCCTGTCATCTCATTTTTTTGATGGGTGGGGCTGTATTTCTTCTTACTGGTTGTTTGGACTGAGGCCTTCCTCACTGGAGTTTGCAGGCAGTTGACTAGAGCCAGGTCTTGGTGCTGAGATGAGGACCTCCAGGAGACCTCTCTCCAATTAATATTCCCTGGGGTCTGAGGTTCTCTGTTAGTCCAGCAGCTTGGACTCAGCGCTCCCACCAAAGGAGCTCAGGCACTACCCCTGGCTTGCTTATCACTGAATTCCTTAACTGAGATTTGGCACTTTATTTTCACCTTGCAGAGCTATTCTCAGAAGACACATAGAATGTAGTTTCAGACCCTCTTGAGTGGTTCTTTTAAAATCTTGAATATCTTCTGTTCATAAACCGGTGCAGTTGCACTTCTCTCTCTCAGTTGCACTCTTACTCATTTTTATTGAACTATTTTGCAAATCTTCAACTTGGTACGTGAATATTTTAAGATACTTATGGATGGGTGATGATTAATTGCAATGAAAGTTCATATAGCTAGAGTGCTTGATCTGAAAGCATATAGAAAGCTTTATGAGCAAGTTTGAATATATTCAGTAGTCTAAGTTTTCATCTAGTTAGTTTTTGCCTACCAATTACTTTAAAAGTTAGCTAAATTCTGTAAATAAGATTGATAAAACTGAGGAATCTCCCATAAGAATTGTATAAGCCTTATATGCAAGGTTCCTTTAAGTTGCTGTGCCCAAATTCCCCCTAGTCAGACTGTATAGGAGCACCACCTTGCATTGCCAGATCCTGGGCAGTGCCGAGGGACTTGTGCCAGCTGAGTCTGGGTACTAGAAAATCAAATCTCTACTCCAGACTTTTAGAGCTGTGACTACTTGGCACATTTATAAAATCACCTAAAGGAGTTGTAGAACAGTTTGAGTGACACTAATCTATATCCCCTCAAAATAACTCATTCTTAGATTTTTGACTGATGCCTTTATTCACAACATGGGTGTTCTAACTCTCTTTTTTTGTCTTGGTCATCTCAGTTATTTTCTTTCCTATCTAATACAATTCTTGGGAAGTTACAGCAAGGTACACACTGTGGGCCTCATCTAAGCTCATCAAAATGCTTTGTGAGATTAGTTCCCAGTGTGATCTTTGTGGAAGCTAGTTCTCTGGTTCTGACTTGGAATTCTTGGGTCAGATCCAAAAACTCAACAACTTGGAGGACTGAGATGCAGAATAGAAGAAAACTCTGTAATCTGGTGATGCGACACCACCAATTAAGTACAGTAGTGAAGGAGGAAGGGAGAAACTAACCTTTGGTTAGCATTTCTTTTTCTTGTTTTGGCCACGTAGCTTGTGAGATTTTAGTTCCCTGACCAGGGATTGAACCCATGCTCTCAGCAGTGAAAGTGCAGTCCTAACCACTGGACAACCAGGGAATTCCCTTGTCAGCATTTTAATAGAGAAGATGTTACATTGAACATCCATGAGGAGATAATTTCCTTTCTGACAGATAATTTATTAAATGCATCTGTTTATAACTCTTGCTCTATTTTTTAATTATACTCAATACCCAGACTCTTACTTTTCAGAGCCTCTTCTCTTAAACTGAGGAGAATTGGTTCTCACACATTTCCATATGTGCTATACAGTTCTCTTTTGCTCTTGCCCATGAAACCCTATTGGTTTTCAAATTGGCCCTTGTACACAGAGGGCACAGGGAAACCAAAGAAAGAGGCAGACCACTCCACATTGGTAGGTGGCAGGTTTAGTAGACAAGGGAACTTACCCTTCCATACAAGGTTTACATACAAGGCTTGTCTTAGGCAGGTAGAAAACGAGTAGAGCTCTGCACCCTCCCACCAGAATCTTAAGTTTATATAGAGGTCTTAACTGGATTCAGTCACATACAACAACGTCCAGATTGCTCTCTCAAGGTAGTGTCCTTGAAAATGGCTCCCACTGTGGGAATGTTGGGGAAAGCATACACTCCAAGGACAGGAAAGTGGATGAGGAGCCTCCAATTGCCCAGGTATAACTTGCAGTTCAACCAGTGGTCACGTCCTCTACATTACCTTCTCCAAACCCACATATAGGTTTCAATAAAAGTAGGTCTTTTCTCCTGGAGGTTATCCCAGTTACAAATGGCAAGAGTTTGAAAGAGTAAATATTTGTTCTAAATTTTTCTCTGTCTAATGCTAAACACATTTGCCCAGCTCACATTGGTTACATGATTCAAATAAGGAACATGAGTCATAGTAATACGAATAAAACGTTAATTAGTTCAAGCTTAGCCACTTCCAAAGCCACCCCTGACCTTCCCTCCCTGCTTGCCATATTTTGGGGTATAAAGATATACTGCTGAAATTTCAGGCTCCTACCCACTACCACCTCAAAGCTTTGATATGACCTATGGTCCTTTTTCTGTGACTAACTTACTCCTGGCAATTGATTCTACTCTTGTCTCTCCTGATGGTGTATCACCAGTATTCCCCAAAACTTCCATAGTGTGTTCAGATAACACTTTTAATAGAAAAAATTGAGGATGTCGTTCTCCTTTTCAAAATTGCTCCATGGCTCCCCATTGCACGTAGTGGTTCTCAAATCTAATATGCCATATAATCTCCTAGTGAGCCTGTAAAAAAAAAAAAGAAAGAAAGAAAAATGATGAGGCCTGGGCCTCAGCTGAAAGATTCTGATTTAATAGATGAGAACTATCAATAATATTCATTTCTAACAAGTATATCAGGGCAGTGCTTCTCAAACTTCAATGTGCCTATAACTCACCTGGGGGCTTATTAAAATGCAGATTCTGATTCAGTATGTCTGAGGTGGCATTCTAACAAGTTCCCAGATGCTGCTGATGCTGCTGGTCTACAGGCCAAATTTTGAGCAGTGAGGCTCTAGGGAATTCTCTGGAGGATCTGATGAAGATGGTCAGAAACACTGACCTAGACTTCAGGATAAAACTTAGAGCACCTAGCAAGGAATATTTCCAAATATTCAGCTTCCTCTCTCATAACTGATTTGTAGCATCCCGCTTCCGTGCTGTCTCTTCTCCTTAAATATCTCCCAATCCTGTCCCTTATATCCTACCAATGCTGAACAACACATACTCCTACAAACATGAGAAGATATCATCTGCTTCCATGCCTTTGTTTACCCTCCCTCTGATTATCCAGCAGATTACTATTTATCTGTTAATTCAGGCCTTGTTGATGTGTCCTCTGTGAAGCTCTCTCTGACTTACTCCACATGAACTTGGGTGTTCTTTGCTCTGTATTTAAATTGCACACTGTACCTGGCTCTTGAACCATTGTCTTGAACAATGATCATGTGTATGGCAGTTGCTTGTTGGAGTGTTTATTTCCCCTACCTACCTGATTGTAGTCTTCTTAAAATAGAGGCTCTGTCTTTTTATCATTGTATTCCAAGTTCCTAGTATAGCATTTGACACATAGAAGGCACTAAGTGTGTGTGTTAAGTCATGGAATGAGTAAATGAACCCTCATCATGATGAAGTGAAGAGGGAATTATTTCCTTTCATCTATGTTAAATGTCCCTGACTTTTCCACCTAACTTCCCTCTTTGACTTCATTGGACCCCTACTCGCCCTGGCACATGTCCTGCAGTGTGTAACTTTAAAACAGTTTGAATGACACTGCACTCTACCACCTCAAAATAAACATTACAATTAGATCCACAACTTAAGCTCCTGTTCAGAGCTTGGGTGTTGTAATTCTCTCTTCTCAGTTACTTCCTTTGTAATTGGGGAGTGATTGTTTTTCTCCTAACTACTTTGAATAGGTGAGAAGAACAAATGAAAGGAGGGAAGGAAGGAAGGAAGGCAGGCAGGCTACATAGTCACCTCTGAATCCTCTAATTATTGTCTTCTCATGTGCTTTATCAGCACATGACTGCATAGATTTGATTTCAAATTGGAAAGGCAACTTATGTTCTTTCCAGGGATCTTTACTGATTGAGCCAAATATCTTCTATATGAATTGAAATATTTATTTTATTTATGTTTTAATTGAAGTATAGTTGATTTACAATATTGTGTTAGTTTTAGGTGTACAGCATAGAGATTCAGTATTTTTGCAGATTATATTCCGTTATAGGTTATTAGAAGATAATGGGTATAATTCCCTGTGCTATATATCTTTGTTGCTTATCTATTTTATATAGAGCAGTTTGTATCTGTTAATCCCATAACCCTAATTTGCCCCTCCCTTCTTCTCTCTCCTCTTTGGTAACCTCAAGTTTGGTTTCTATGTCTGAGACTGTTTCTGTTTTATATATAGATTCCTTTGTATTATTTTTAGATTCATACATAAGTGATATCATATACTATTTTTCTTTCTCTGACTTATTTCACTAAGCATAATGTTCTCTAGGTCCATCCACATTGCTGCAAATGTCAGTATTTCATTCTTTTATATGGCTGAGTAATGTAGTACTGTGTGTGTATATATATATATATATATATACACACACACACACACACACACACACACACACACACACACACACACACACACACACACACACA
>NW_020837983.1:1086469-1198910 GCF_003676395.1 Aethalodelphis obliquidens
ACACACACACACACACACACACACACACACACACACACACACACACATCTCCTTAAGCCAGTTGTCTGTTAATGGGCATTTGGGTTGCTTCCGTGAATTAGTTATTGGAGACAGTGCTGCCATGAATATTGGGATGCATGCATCTCTTTGAATTAGTGTTTCTGTTTTTTCTGGATGTATATCCAGGAGTGTAATTACTGGATCATATGGTGTTCTATTTTTAGTTTTTTAAGGAACCTCCATACTGTTTTCTATAGTGGCTACACCAATTTACATTCCCACGTGCAGTGTATGATGGTTCTCTTTTCTCCACATCCTCTCTAACATTTGTTATTTGAAGACTTATTGATGATAACCATTCTGACAGGTGTGAGGTGATACCTCCTTGGGGTTTTGATTTGCATTTCTCTAATAATTAGTGATGCTGAGCATCTTTTTATATGTTTTTAACCATCTGTGTGTCTTCTTTGGAGAAATGTCTGTTTAGATATTCTGCCCATTTTTTGATTGGATTGTTTGTTTTTTTGATATTGAGCTTCATGAGCTGTTTGTATATTTTGGATATGAACCCCTTGTCAGTTGCATCATTTGAAAATATTTTCCCCCATTCCATAAGTTGTCTTTATGTTTTGTTCTGGTTTTCTTTGCTATGAAAAAGCTTTTAAGTTTAATTAAGTCCCATTTGTCTATTTTTGCTTTTATTTCTTTTGACTTAGGAAACTGTACCAGGAAAATATTGCTATGATTTATGTCAAAGAATGTTTCGCCTATACTCTCTTCTAGGAATTTTATGGTTTCATGTCTTACATTTAGGTCTTTAAACCATTTTGAGTTTATTTTTGTATGTAGTGTGAAGAAATGTACTAATTTCATTGTTTTACATGTAGTTGTCCAGTTTTCCCAGGACCACTTATTGAAGAGACTGTTTTTCCTTCATTGTATATTCTTGCCTCTTTTTTCATAGATTAATTGGCCACATGTGAGTTTATTTCTGCACTCTCTATTCTGTTACATTGATATATGTCTCTGTTTCTGTACCAATACCACACCATTTTGATTACTATAGCTTTGTAGTATAGTCTGAAGTCTGGGACAGTTATATCTTCAGCTTTGTTCTTTTTTCTCAGGATTGCTTTGTCTTTGGGTGTTTTGTGGTTTCATATAAATTTTAGGGTTATTTGTTGCAGTTCTGTGAAAAATGTCCTGGTTATTTTGATAGGGATTGCATTAAATCTGTAGATTGTTTTGGGTCGTATGGCCATTTTAACAATATTAATTCTTCTAATCTAAGAGCATGGGATATCTTTCCATTTCTTTGAATTATCTTCAATTTCCTTCATCAACTTTTTATAGTTTTCAGAGTATAGGTATTTCACCTCCTTGGTTGAATTTATTCCTAGTGTTTTTTTGATGTGATTATAAATGGAATTTTTTTTTACTTTATCTTTCTGTTAGTTCACTATTAGTGTATAGAAACAGAACAGATTTCTGTATATTAATTTTTATCCTGCTACCTTGCTGAATTCATTTATTAGTTCTAATAGTTTTTGTGTGGAGGCTTTACGGTTCTTTAGATAGAGTACAATGTCATCTGCAAATAGTGACAGTTTTACCTCTTTCCTTCCAATCTGAATTCCTTTTATTTCTTTTTCCTGTCTGATTGCTGTAGCTAGGACTTGCAATACCATGTTAAATAGAAGCAGTGTGAGTGGGCATCTTTGTCTTTTTCCTAAATTTAGTGGGAAGGCTTTCAACCTTTCAGCATTGAGTATTATGTTAGCTGTGGGTTTGTCATAAATGGCCTTTATTATGTTGAGACATGTTCCCTCTGTACCTACTTTGATGAGGTACATGAATCATCATGAATGATGTTGAATTTTGTCAGATGCTTTTCCTGTGTCTATAGAGATGATCATGTGGTTTTTGTTTTTCCTTTTGTTAATGTGGTCTATCACACTGATTGATTTATCATTATATAATGCCCTTCTTTGTCTTTTATTATAGCCTTTGTTTTAAAGTCTATTTTTTCTGATATAAGTATTGCTATCCCCACTTTCTTGTCATTTCCATATCTTTTTCCATCCTCTCACTTCAAGTCTCTGTGTATCTTTCTTCCTGAAGTGAGTCTTTTGTTGGCAGCATAATGGAGGGTCTTGTTTTTTAATTCAATCAACCACTCTGTGTCTTTTTACTGGATCATTTAGTCCATTGACATTTAAAGTAATTGTTGATAGGTATGTACTTACTGCCATTTTATTCCTTTTTTCCAGTTGTTTTTACAGCTCTTCTTTGTTCATTTCTTGTTTTTGAGTTTCTCATTGTGGTTTAATGACTTCTTTTGTCATATTCTTGAGGTCCTTTCTTTTTTGTTTTTGTGTACCTATTGTAGGTTACCATGAGTTCCCCATAATTATACCTACTTGCTTTAAACTGATAATCATTTGGTTCAAACACATTCTAAACACATTTTATTTGTTTTTCAATATACCTTCTAGCTTATCTAAGTGATCTTCAATCCTTACTAAAAATTTGCCTTTCCTGTTGGAATTTTCCCTTTCCTAAAGATTCTTCCTTCTTTACCAGTTAGAGAAGACCCTTCAAAATTTCTTTTATGGTATATTTAATATTGATGATTTTTTTTAGTTTTTGCTTGTCTGAGAAATTCTTTATTTCTCCTTCTATTCTAAATGATGATCTTGCTAGGTAGAGTATCCTAGGTTGCAGGTTTTTCCCTTTCAGGACTTTGAATGTCACTCTCTTCTGACCTGCAAATTTTCTACAGAGAAATCAGCTGATAGCCTTATCAGGGTTCCCTTGTAACTGACTCTTTGTTTTTCTCTTGCTGCCTTTAGAATTCTCTCTGCAACTTTTGCCATTTTAATTATATGTCTTGGTGTGATCTTTGTGTTCATCTTGTTTAGGACCCTCTGTGCTTCCTGTACCTAGATATCTGTTCCTTCTTTAGTTTTGGGAAGTTTTCAGCCATAATTTATTCAGATACATTTTTGATCCCTTTTTCTCTCTCTTCTCCTTCTGGGACCCCTATTATGTGTATATTGGCACATTTTATATTACTTCATAGGTCTCATATATTGCTTTTATTTTTTCTTTTTCATTTGTCTTTCTGTCTGCTGTTCTGATCGGGTGATTTCCATTATTTCATCTTCCAGATCACTTATGTATTCTTTTGTGCCATTTAGTTGGCTATTCATTACTTCTAGAGTGTCTTTTTATCTCAGAAATTGAATTGTGTATTTTCGATTGGGTCTTCTTTATAGTTACAGTTCCTTGTTAAAATGGTCTGAGTTTACTCTTTTTTTTCTTTTAAACTAAATTAAATTTATTTATTTTTAAACAGTATGTTTAAAAATTGTGGTGTTGAAGGAGTGTTTTTATGTGGGAGCATCCCTGTGTAGACTCTTTGTGTCCACTGTCTTTTGTGTAAGGGCTGGTTTTGATATGGATGCCAGCCACATATTTCCTCAGGGTGTGCTGGCTGCTATCCCTTTTAGAGAGGGTGTGTTTGGTGTTGGAGTATCTAAAACCTGTGCAGAGTGTGAGGCAGGACTTCCTCTCTGCTCCGTGGCTGTCTCTGCCCTGTCAGGGGTGGGGTTTGCTCCCAAGTTGCTGGAGTAGAAGTCTGAGGGTCAGGCTGGAGCTGGCTCTCTTCCCTTTAAGTGTGTGTTTTTCCTTATCCCTGTACTGAAACCTTTGCCTCAAAGAAGTAGAGTGCTGAAGTAAGTGGGACTCATGCACTTATAGTGGTCTGGTATGCTGCCTGTGTGTGCATCTATAGCTCCCCTCATCAACATGTTAAAGTCACATATTTTCCCCTGCTGTGGTTATCTCAGATCTAGTGCAAGTTTGTGGTTAAGATTGCATATGACAGGAGAATTCACTAGGCTAGGACTTGGGGTAGGGGCATTGTGGTTAGAGGAATTGAAGTGGCTGAGCTGCTGGTAGAGGTCTGGACTGCTTCTGGGACACTCTTTGGGTAAGTGGCAATGCTGGCTGCTGCTGTCCCACCTGGACCACACCTCAGGCCCCCAGGCAATCTCTGTGTTGCTAGATCAGGTCTTTTCTCAGGACGTGGCTGCCCTAGGAGCCAGACCCTATACCAAGCTCAGAGCCTGTACCAAGGCTGTGGCATGGAGTGAGTGGGCTGGGATATTCGCCTAACTCAGATTGGGGAGTGTGGTGAGGCATCAGCTGCTAGGGCAGACTTCTCTCTGCCCTGTCTGTTGCCAAGCCAGCACACACACCCTCTTTGTGAGTGGAGTCTAGGCTTCTCCAGCCTTTCTATCTGTCCCAATGGTTCTCCCAGCAGCCAAAGGAAAATAAGATGTGCTTATCTCCTCCACATCAGACCCAGGATGGGGACACCCAGTCTGTGGCTTGATCCCCTGACTCCCCAGGGCAAGAGTCTGCCTATGCAGTCTTTCTTTTCCTCTTAAATCCTTCCCAGGGGCACAGGTCCCAACTGGACAATATTTTTCCCATCCTACCCAGTTACAGGGGACTATTTCTTGAATCCTTTGTTGTATAAGAGTTCTTCTGCCAGTTTCCAATTAGTTTTCTTATGAGAATTTTTCCACATGTAGGTGTATTTTTGGTGTGTTTATGGGGGCAGGTGAGCTCCATGTCAACTTATTCTGCCATCTTTATCCTCCTCCCTGAAATATTTATTTTGAAAGATGGCTTTCCTTCTTTTTTAAAACAACCATGCCATTAACCAATAACCATTTCAGAAAAATATTGATTTCTCTAAGCAAATATAAGGTTTTGCATTTATGTCTATTATATTTCAACTTACTACCTTGGGATCAATATATATTCCATACCTTTAATTTTAATTATAACATCCAATATAATATTTATTCTAACCAACTGAAAAATGTGTTAACCATGCCTTTTCCTCTGTCTAAATTATTTAAAAATAATTAGATAATGACAGGAATATTTACATGGAAGTTTTCATAGGAGACTGCCCTTGTGTTTAAATTCTTACCTTTGAAGAGAGCATACCTTTCTAAAATGTCTCCCAGAAGAAACCATAACATTTCACTTAATTTCTCAAAAATTACTGACCTAGAGAAGTTTATAATGATATGCTTTTGGGAACAGCTATTTTTTTTTTTTTTTTTGCTAACATCCTTACTGGAGTATAATTGCTTTACAATGGTGTGTTACTTTCTGCTTTATAACAAAGTGAATCAGCTTTACATATACACATAACCCCATATCTCCTCCCTCTTGCATCTCCCTCTCATCCTCCCTATCCCACCCCTCTAGGTGGTCACAAAGCACTATGCTGATCTCTCTGTGCTATGCGGCTGCTTCCCACTAGCTATCTATTTTACATTTGGTAGTGTATATATGTCAATGCTACTCTCTCACTTCATCCCAGCTTACCCTTCCCCCTCCCCTTGTCCTCAAGTCCATTCTCTAAGTCTGCATCTTTATTCCTGTCCTGCCCCTAGGTTTTTCAGAAATATATTTGTTTGTTTTTTAAGATTCCATACATAGGTGTTAGCATACAGTACTTGTTTTACTCTTGCTGACTTACTTCACTCTGTATGACAGACTCTAGGTGCACACAACTCTCTTCAAATAACTCAATTTCATTACTTTTTATGGCTAAGTAATATTCCACTGTATATATGTGCCACATCTTCTTTATCCATTCATCTGTCAATGGACACTTAGGTTGCTTCCATACCCTGGCTATTGTAAATAGTGCTGCAATGAACATTGTGAACTTTTTCAATTACGGTATTCTCAGGCTATATGCCCAGTAGTGGGATTGCTGGGTCGTATGGTAGTTCTATTTTTAGTTTTTGAAGGAACCTCCATACTGTTCTCCACAGTGGCTGTATCAAATTACATTCCCACAAACAGTGCAAGAGGGTTCCCTCTTCTCCACACCCTCTCCAGAATTTATTGTTTGTAGATTTTTTGATGATGGCCATTCCGACTGGTGTGAGGTGATACCTCATTGAAGTTTTGATTTGCATTTCTCTAATGATTAGTGATGGTGAGCATCCTTTCATCTGTTTGTTTACCATCTGTATGTCTTCTCTGGAGAAATATCTGTTTAGGTCTTCTGACCACTTTTGGATTGGGTTTTTTGTTTCTTGATATTGAGCTCATGAGTTGCTTATAAATTTTGGAGATTAATCCTTTGTCAGTTGCTTCATTTGTAAATATTTTTCCCATTCTGAGGGTTGTCTTTTCATCTTGTTTATGGTTTCCTTTGCTGTGCAAAAGCTTCTAAGTTTCATTAAGTCCCATTTGTTTATTTTACTTTTTATTTCCATTTCTCTAGGAGGTGGGTCAAAAAGGATCTTGCTGTGATTTATGTCACAGCAAGAGTGTTCTGCCTATCTTTTCCTCTAAGAATTTTATAGTGTCTGGCCTTACATTTAGGTCTTTAATCCATTTTGAGTTTATTTTTCTGTATGGTGTTAAGGAGTGTTCTAATTTCATTCTTTTACATGTAGCTGTCAGGTGTTCCAGCACCACTTATTGAAGAGGCTATCTCTTCTCCATTGTGTATTTTTGCCTCCTTTATCAAATATAAGGTGACCATATGTGCATGGGTTAATCTCTTGTCTTTCTACCCTGTTCCATTGATCTATATTTCTGTTTTTGTGCTAGTACCATACTGTCTTGATTACTGTAGCCTTGCAGTATAATCTGAGGTCTGAGGTCTGATTCCTCCAGCTCCTTTCTGAAGATTGCTTTGGCTATTCGGGGTCTTTTGTGTTTCCATACAAATTGTGAAATTTTTTGTTCTAGTTCTGTTAAAAATGCCAGTGGTAGTTTCATAGGGATTGCATTGAATCTGTAAATTGCTTTGGGTAGTATACTCGTTTTCACAATGTTGATTCTTCCAATCCAAGAACATGGTATATCTCTCCATCTGTTTGTATCATCTTTAATTTCTTTCATCAGTTTCTTATAGTTTTCTGAATACAGGTCTTTTGTCTCCTTAAGTAGGTTTATTCCTAGGTATATTATTTTTGTTGCAATGGTAAATGGGAGTGTTTCCTTAATTTCTCTTTCAGATTTTTCATCTTTAGTGTATAGGAATGCAAGAGATTTCTGTGCATTAATTTTGTATCCTGCTACTTTACAAATTCATTGATTAGCTCTAGTAGTTTTCTGGTAGCATCTTTAGGATTCTCTATGTATATTATCATGTCATCTGCAAACAGTGACCCCTTTACTTATTCTTTTCCAGTTTGGATTCCTTTTATTTCTTTTTCTTCTCTGATTACTGTGGCTAAAACTTCCAAAAGTATGTTGAATAATAGTGGTGAGTCTGGACAACCTTCTCTGTTTCTGATCTTAGAGGAAATGGTTTCAGTTTCTCACCATTGAGAAGATTGTTGGCAGTAGGTTCGTCATATATGGTCTTTATTATGTTGCCATAAGTTCCCTCTATGCGTACTTTCTTCAGGGTTTTTTTTTTTATCATAAATGGGTGTTGAATTTTGTCAAAAGCTTTCTCTGCATCTATTGAGATGCTCATATGCTTTTTCTACTTCATTTTGTTAGTATGGTGTATCACATTGATTAATTTGCGTGTACTGAAGAATCCTTGCATTCTTGGGATAAACCCCACTTGATCATGGTGTATGATCCTTTTAATGTGCTCTTGGATTCTATTTGCTAGTGCTTTGTTGAGGGTTTTTGCATCTATGTTCATCAGTGATATTGGCATGTAGTTTTCTTTTTTTGTGACGTCTTTGTCTGGCTTTGGTATCCGGGTGTTTGTGGCCTTGTAGAATGAGTTTGGGAGTGTTCCTCCCTCTGCTATATTTTGGAAGAGTTTAAGAAGGATAGGTGTTAGCTCTTCTCTAAATGTTTGATAGAATTCGCCTCTGAAGCCATCTGGTCCTGGGCTTTGGTTTCTTGCAAGATTTTGAATCACAGTCTCAATTTCACTGCTTGTGATTGGTCTGTTTATATTTTCTATTTTTTCCTGGTACAGTTTTGGAAGGTTGTGCTTTTCTAAGAATTTGTCTATTTCTTCCAGGTTGTCCATTTTATTGCCATATAGTCGCATGTCGTAATCTCTCATGATCCTTTGTATTTCTGCAGTGTCAGTTGTTACTTCTCCTTTTTTATTTCTAATTTTGTTGATTTGAGTCTTCTCCCTTTTTTTCTTGATGAGTCTGCCTAATGATTTATCAATTTTGTTTATCTCTCAAAGAACCAGCTTTTAGTTTTATTGATCTTTGCTGGCATTTCTTTTCATTTATTTCTGATCTGATCATAAAGATTTCTTTCCTTCTGCTAATTTTGTTCTTTTTCTCTAATTGTTATAGGTGTAAGGTTATGGGGTTTTTTGTTTTGTTTTTTTTCATGGTACGCAGGCCTCTCACTGTTGTGGCCTCTCCCATTGTGGAGCACAGGCTCCGGACATGCAGGCTCAGCGGCCATGTCTCACGGGCCCAGCCGCTCCACAGCATGTGGGATCTTCCCAGACCGTGGCATGAACCCATGTTCCCTGCATCGGCAGGCAGACTCTCAACCATTGCACCACCAGGGAAGTCCAAGTTTATGTTTTTTATTAGAGATGTTTCTTGTTTCTTGTAGTAGGATTGTATAGCTATAAACTTACCTCTTAGAACTGCTTTTGCTGCATCCCATAGGTTTTGGGTTGTCGTGTTTTCATTGTCATTTGTTTCTAATTATTTTTTTGATTTCCTCTTTGATTTCTTCAGTGATCTCTTGGTTATTTAGTAGTGCATTTTTATCTTCCTTGTGTCTGTATTTTTTACAGGTTATTTTCTGTAATTGGCATCTAGTCTCATAGCGTTATGTTTGGAAAAGATACTTGATACGATTTTAAATTTCTTAAATTTACCAAGGCTTGATTTCTGACCCAAGATATGATCTTTCCTGGAGAATGCTCCATGAGCACTTGAGAAGAAAGTGTATTCTGTTGTTTTTGGATGGAATGTCCTATAAATATTAATTAAGTCCGTCTTGTTTAATGTATCATTTAAAGCTTGTGTTTCCTTATTTATTTTCAGTTTGGATGATCTGTCCATTGGTGAAAGTGGGGTGTTAAAGTCCCATAAGATGATTGTGTTACTGTCAATTTCCCCTTTTATGGCTGTTAGCATTTGCCTTATGTATTAATGTGCACCCATGTTGGGTGCATAAATATTTACAATTGTTATCTCTTCTTCTTGGATTGATCCCTTGATCATTATGTAATGTCCTTCTTTGTCTCTTGTAATAGTCTTTATTTTAAAGTCTATTTTGACTGATAAGAGACGTGCTATTCCAGCTTTGTTTTGATTTCCATTTGCATGGAATATCTTTTTCCATCTCCTCATTTTCAGTCTGTATGTGTCCCTAGATCTGAAATGGGTTTCTTGTAGACAACATACATATGGGTCTTGTTTTTGTATCCATTCAACCAGTCTATGTCTTTCAGTTGGAGCATTTAATCCATTTACATTTAAGGTAGTTATCGATATGTATGTTCCTGTTACAATTTTCTTAAGTGCTTTGGGTTTGTTATTGTCAGTCTTTTCCTTCTCTTGTGTTTCCTGCCTTGAGAAGTCCCTCTAGCATTTGTTGTAAAGCTGGTTTTGTGGTGCTGAATTCTCTTTGCTTTTGCTTGTCTGTAAAGGTTTTAATTTCTCCATCGAATCTGAATGAGATCCTTTCTAGGTAGAGTAATCTTTGTTGTTAGTTTTTCCCTTTTATCACTTTAAATATGTGTTGCCACTCCTTTCTTGCTTGCAAAGTTTCTACTGAAAGATCAGCTGTTTACCTTATGCAGATTCTCTTGTGTGTTATTTGTTGTTTTTCCCTTGCTGTTTTAATATTTTTTCTTTGTATTTAATTTTTGTTAGTTTGATTAATACATGTGTTAACATGCTTCTCCTTGGATTTATCCTGTGTGGGACTCTCTGCGCTTCCTGGACTTGATTGACTATTTCCTTTCCCATATTAGGGAAATTTTCAACTATAATCTCTTTAAATATCTTGTCAGTCCCTTAGTTTCTCTCTTCTTCTTCTGGGAGCCCTATAATTTGAATGTTGTTGCATTTAATATTGTTCCAGAGTTCTGTGAGACTGTCCTCACATCTTTTCTTTTTTCTTTATTCTGTTATGAGGTATTTATTTCCACTATTTTATCTTCCAGTTCACTTATACATTCTTCTGCTTCAGTTATTCTGCTATTGATTTCTTTTAGAGAATTTTTAATTTCATTTATTGCACTTTTCATCATTGTTTGTTTGCTCTTTAGTTCTTCTAGGTCCTTGTTAAATGTTTCTTATATTTTCTCCATTCTACTTCCAAGGTTTTGGACCATCTTTACTATCATTACTCTGAATTCTTTTTCAGGTAGACTGCTTATTTCCTCTTCATTTGTTTGGTGTGGTGGGTTTTTACCTTGCTCCTCATCTGCTGTGTGTTTCTCTGTCTTTTCATTTTGCTTAATCTACTATGTTTGGTTCTCCTTTTCATAGGGTGCAGGTTTGTAGTTCCTATTGTTTTTGGTGTCTGCTGCCAGTTTCTAAGATTGGTTCATTGGGTTCTGTAGGTTTCCTGGTGGACAGGACTGGTGCCTTTGTTCTGGTGGATGAGGCTGGATCTTGTCTTTCTGGTGGGCAGGACCACGTCTGGTGATGTGTTTTGGTTTGTCTGTTACCTTATTATGATTTTAGGCAACCTCTCTGCTAATGGCTGAGTTTGTGTTCCTGTCTTCCTAGTTGTGTGATATAGGGTGCCCAGCACTGTAGCTTGCTGGTTGTTGGGTGGAGCTGGGTCTTAGCATTGAGATGGAGATATCTTGGAGAGCTTTTGCCGTTTGATATTATGTGGAGCCAGGAGGTCTCTGGTGGACCAGTATCCTGAACTCAACTCTCCCACCTCAGGGGCACAGGCCTGACACCCTGGCGGGGCACCAAGACCCTGTCAGCCCCACAGCTCAGAAGAGAGACAGAAAGAAAGAGAGAAAGAAAGAAAGGAAGAGAGTTATTAAAAAATAAAAAATATAAAAATATTAAAAATAAGAAAATGAAAAAGTAATAAAAAAAGGAAAGAAACAATGAAAGAAGAGAGAAACCAAACCAAAAAACAAATTCACCAATGATAACAAGCGCTAAAATCTATATTAAAAAAAATAAAAATAAAAGGACAGACAGAACCCTAGGACAAGTGGTAAAATCAAAGCTATACAAGCAAAATCACACAAAGAAACAAAGACATACACACTCATAAAAAGAGAAAGAGGAAGGCTTCCCTGGTGGCACAGTGGTTGAGAGTCCACCTGCCAATGCAGGGCCACGGGTTCGTACCCCAGTCCAGGAAGATCCCACATGCCATGGAGCGGCTGGGCCCATGAGCCATGGCCCCTGAGCCTGCGCCTCTGGAGCCTGTGCTCCGCAACGGGAGAGGCCACAACAGTGAGAGACCCGTGTACCACAAAAAATAAAAAAAAAAATGAGAAAGAGGAAAAATATGTATATATATCTAAAAAAAAAAGGAAGAGTGCAACCTAATCAACAAAAAAAAATCTACCAATAATAATAAAGTCTAGATACCACAAAAGATAAACCTAAAACCAGAAAAAATTTAGAGATGGAAAGAAAACCCCAAGTCTACAGTTGCTCCCAAACTCCACTGCCTCAATTTTGGGGTGACTCGTTGTCTATTCAGGTATTCCAGAGATGAAGGGTACATCACATTAACTGTGGAGATTTCATCCACTGCTCCTGAGGCTGCTGGGAGAGATTTCCCTTTCTCTTCTTTGTTCGAACAGCATCTGGTGTTCAGCTTTGGATTTGGCCCCGTCTCTGTGTGGAGGTCGCCTGAGGGCATCTGTTCTTCACTCAGAGAGGATGGGGTTAAAGGAACAGCTGATTAAGGGGCTCTGGCTCACTCAGGCTGGGGTGGGAAGGAGGGGTATGGACTGTGGGGCGAACCTGCGGTGTCAGAGGCTGGCGTGATGTTGCAAGAGCCTGAGGCATGCCATGTGTTCTCCCAAGGAAATTGTCCCTGGATCATGGGACCCTGGCAGTGGCAGGCTGCACAAGCTCCTGGGAGGGGAGGTGTGGATAGTGACCTGTGCTTGCACCCAGACTTCTTGGTGGCTGCAGCAGAAGCTTTAGCATTTCATATCCATCTCTGGGGTCTGCACTGATAGCTGTGGCTCGCACCCATCTCTGGAACTCATTTAGTCAGTGCTCTGAATCCCCTCTCCTCATGCACCCTGAAACAATGGTCTCTTCCTTCTTAGGCAGTTTCAGACTTCTTCCCGGAATCCGTCCCAGCTAGCTGTGGTGCACTAGCCCCCTTCAGGCTGTGTTCACACAGCCAACCCCAGTCCTCTCCCTGGGATCTGACCTCTGAAGCTGGAGCCTCAGCTCCCAGACCCCACCCGCCCCGGTGGGTGAGCAGACAAGTTTCTCAGGCTGGTGAGTGTTGGTCGGCACTGATCTTCTGTGCGGGAATCTCTCCATTTTGCCCTCTGCACCCCTATTGCTGTGCTCTCCTCTGTGGCTCCAAAGCTTCTCCCCCACCCCCAACTCTGCCCATGAAGGGGCTTCCTAGTGTGTGGAAAGTTTTCCTCCTTCACAGCTCCCTTCCAGAGGTGTAGGTCCCATCCCTATTCTTTTGTCTCTGTTTTTTCTTTTGCCCTACCCAGGTACATGGGGGTTTTTTGCGTTTTGGGAAGTCTGAAGTCTTCTGCCAGCATTCAGTAGGTGTTGCGTAGGAGTTGTTCCACATGTACATGTATTTTTGATGTATTCGTGTGGAGGAAGGTGGTCTCCACGTCTTACTCCTCTGCCATCTTGAAGGTCTCTCGGGAACAACTTTTTATTGAAGCAGTTGTGTATGTAAATCCAGCTTCATTTTTTCCCTATTTTTTGTAAGATAAAAAGAATAATGGTAACCCTCCAGGACTTTTTCGTTTTTAATGAAAGTATATTGACACTTTAGTTAGTCTCATCTGAAAATTTGTCAGTTTTATCCATTTGTTTTACTCATTTATTGTGTAAATCTTCAGTTGATATTTTGTTTTATCATTACCTAAAGGCAAACAAGTATTTATTTCAATATTTTTACTTTTCAGAATATTTTTCTCAGCATTTGGGCGAGTATGAGAATGTACTAACAGCACTTGAAGATTTAAATCTTTCCATCCTGAAGGCAATGGGAAAAACAAAAAAAGTAAGGAAATTTGATTATTATCTATAAAATCTCTTCAAAATATCTTTCTCTTGAAAATCATAACTAGTTCCTAATATATCATGGAAGTACAGATTTGTTTTAATCACTGATAATTTATTTTTTTGATATAAATGAGCTTTTTTATTCATTCACAATACAATTACAAAAAACTTACCAGATTCTAGATACTGTGCTTCATGCTAAGGATACAAAGAGCTGTTCAAATGGCTCTTATTCTGATGGGGAGATAAGTGTGTAAACAAGTGATTACAACATAGCACAACAGAGAGAATTACAAGATAGAATACCTTATTCGTGCTGCAGGAGATGACATCTAAGCAATTTGAATTAAAAGAAATAGTTATAGCTAGGCCAAGGAGAACCAGATACAAGTAACATCAGGTACAAATGCCCTCTTTCAGGAGGGACACAGGGCATTCTAGGAATTGAAGATGTCCAATAAGGCTAAAATACAGAAAATCCAAGAGTGGCAATGTGTGAGGTAAAACTGGTGTTGTAGGGAGGGGTCACATCTTTCACAATGTTGCTGGTAAACCTAAAGATTTAGACTTGTATCCTTAATGCAAATAAATTAGCCATTTTAAGCAGAGGTATGACAACTCATGTAGTCTTTTGAAAAGACTGTGTAAGAATTAGCTTGGGATTAGGGTGGAGAATGTGGAAGAACAGAATTAAGAAGATGAGTAGGAGGCTAGTTCACTAATCCAGCTGAGAGATGTTGGTAGTTTGGCAGTACTGGCAGAACAAATGGAGAAATGTAAGTGAATTGCACATATATTTGAGATCACGTCAATAGAATTTGGAGAAGGATTGAATATGCGGACTGGGAGGGAAGGAATTTTCAAGAATGAATCTTAGTTTTCAGTTTGTGTTCCTGGACAGTGGCACTATCTAGACAGAGAATGCTAAAAGAGGGCCAAGTTTAATGAGATAAGATCATAAGTTATATTTTAGACACATTGGGTCTAAACTACATTTGAGACATCTAAGGAAAGTCAAATAAACCATTGGATACATAGGTCTAGACCTGAGAAATGAAGTCTAGACTGGAGGTATACAATATGTGAACTGTTAGTGCTTAGGCAAGAACTTGAGTGATATGTCATCTGAAGAGAGACTATAAAGTAAAGAGAAGAGGGAACCTAACACTGAGCTTTAAGGAACTTCAGCTCTGATGGTGAATAGAGGGGAAAGAGCTAGCAAGCGTGTCTGAAATGGAATGGGAAGAAAGGTGGGAAGAAAGACAGGAGAGTATAGTGTCCAGAGTTGAAGAAGAGAGTTTCATGAAGTAGGAGGTGGACAATAGTGTTGACTTCTATGAAGAAGTCAAGAGAGGTGAGAATTAAGATTTCCACTATCAGTAAGTCAAAAAAGACATTTTAGCACATAGAGTGCATAACAAGAAATTTAAAAAATTAAAGAATATACAGAATTTCTGGATAAAGACACCACAGATTAACACATACAAGTAGTTCAGCTTGCTCTTGAAGCTCCATGAAAAAGACTGAAATTAGATATTTTAATGGGGAAATTTATAGCAGCAAAATTTGGAAACTGAAAAGCAAATGGACAACCAATAGTTGATAGAAGACCTGAGATATTTGACTGCTTGGCCTGGACTGAGCAAAAGGAGAAAACCACCAACTTGATTTGTAGAAAGGCTCAGGAATTGGTGGCACTAGTTGTCACTGGGAAACAAGGGGAATAGTAAGGCTAAAACAAGGTGACCTATTAGAAATCTGAGTAGGAAGCAGTTAGATTCCCCCGATCCCCTGTTCTTCTCTACCCAGCTAAGCAACTGTGTCTTTATCAATCCAGGTAGAAAACATACCCTTGTTCTCTGAAAAGGTAAAAGAGAGCCCTGAGGTGGCGTCAGTCATAGCTGAGGGATTAAATAAAAGTTTATATACTGCATGAAAAGACATCCAGCTATTTTCCGTAACTTAACTCCGAGTGTGGCAACCAGACATATATCCTCCTGGCAGAAAGGAAGAGGTTGTCTCTGAGAAGTCTAACCAATACAAGAGAAAAGACCTATGAATCCTCCAGTGATGGAACTTGGCCTGATCTCTCCTCCCATTGTGTAATCAGCTTGTTTGTACCCCATCCTTAAATATGCAGTCAGCCAAGTGCCATCAAGCTTCTTACAGGAAAGAAAGAGCCCAAAACAAACTGAAAAAGAAGAAGGAGGGAGGGAGAGACTAAGACAGCGTTCTATGCAGGAAGATGAAAACTTCAAGGTAATGTCCTCAACCTCTTCCAAGAGATAAGAGAAGATATAGCATCCATGAAGCAAGAATAGTATGACAAACAGTGGGCAACCAGAAAATAAGAAAGTGCTTTTGGAAATTTAAACAAGAGAGCAGAAATAAAGACTTAACAGAATTTTGGAAAATAAAGTTTAAAAAGTCTGCCAAAAAGTAAAGCAAAATAGTAGATGAAAAAATGGAATATCAGTCTAGGATCTCCTATATCCAAACAACAAATTTCAGAAAAAGAAAACAGGAAAAAGAAATCTAAATACATTTTCTCTTGACCTCTTCAGGAACATTTGGAAACTGTATAAAATGTTATCCCTTGGGACCTTCTCTCCAGAAATGGTAATTTTTAAAACCTCTGCTTGATATGGCTGGCTTCTCTTTGTTTAGATCTTATCTTAAATACAATGTTCTCATAAAGGTCTTCTCTGATCATCTTGTCTAAGAGAGGCTGTCTTTTTAGAGTAACTCATTTGTTCCTTGCTGGCAATTATCAGCATGAGTAACTATATATTTTTTTGTTTATTTGCTGTCTATAAGGAGGGAGAAAGGCAGTGTCTTTTTTGAATACCCAGAGTCTAGCAATTGAAATGAACCTGACAATTAAAATGAACTCAATAAAAAATTATTGATTGGCTAAATAATTGATGAAATAGATATTCATACAGCTCCAAAGGCTAAATAATTTTGTGCCTAAAAGAAAAATTGTTCCTAAGTTCATTTAGGAAGCTTTCAAATTTCTACTTAATCAAGGATAAGCTCTTTGATTAAAAAAAAAAAAGAAAGAAAATCAGAAATAGTCAAAAATAAAATTAGAAAGGTTACTTGCATGGTATCTCAAAATGAGTGAAACACAGGAGTTTTGACATTTTTCAAACCACTGTTAAACTGACATTTTCTCCATACTGTCTAGCACAAAGAACCCTTCTGACTGAGAAATCCAGTATTTCTCTTTTGAGAGTCCTTATATATTTTTACCCAGATGAAAAGTCCTGTCTCAGTAGGAAGGGCTGACTGTTCTAGGTTTTTAAGAAAAATAAAATGCAAGCCATTTGTGGTCTATCTTCACTGGCAATACATTTGTCTGCTGTGTGAGAGAATGGACAAAATGGGTTCCAGCTGCTTAACTTAAATTCCAGGAGGTAACTCAGGACAGATATAATCTGTTAACATTATTTTCCCTTCCTCCTCCTCCTCCTTTAACCCCAGCCCTTTGATAGATCCTTAAAGAGTTACCTGGATTATTTTACTTTGCTTATTTTTCTGGAACAAGCACCACAGGTCAAGTTTCAAATGGTCTTGAAAGCTTTGAAGGTAGCTAAAACCAGAACTTCCTGAATTTGAATTACACACACACACACACACACACACACACGCAAATTGGATTTGTCAATTTGTTTTTCTTCTTTCTATAATGGGGTGATAAGTAACTTATACCATCAGTATGTGATGTGCTTGTAATCTCAAAGCACATGTAGAATTCTGATGCTTAAGCTAAAATTTAAATGGGGTATCCTTAAGGCTTATTAGTAAGGCTTAAAAGGAGATTATCATAAGCTAAAATGAAGAATGGTGTTCTTAAAATAATTATTTAGGGTGTGATGGTCACGTTGCTGAATGAAGCTGCATCTATATAAAAAATGCATATATATACTATTTAGTTTTCTCCTAAAAGTTATTTTTCAAATAAGCACATCCTCCAATACATCAATGATTATAAGAAAAAATAGACTTGAGTCCTAGCATTGCTGAGCATCTGTCTCTCCCTTGCTTCTTATATCTGCCTTTGGGATCCAAGTTGTTTGTCTCCCTGGCATCTGTAGATGTCTTCATTTCAACCTTTCTATCTCTTCTCTATCCCTATTTCCTTATATTTAGCATATGGGCCTCCCAGGGCTCCGTAATTCTTTCACTAGTTAAAAATTATAATCATTTCATTTATGAGAAGTCTTATTATAAAGAAAAGAAGAAATAGCAATAGGTCTCAGAATTCCTATCTGGGTAAAACATCATTAATTACTATTTTTATATTGGATTTATCCTTATAAATTTCCCTTATTTCAGGCAAAGTATAGGTGCTGAAATACTACCATGTATGGAATAGTGAAACCCTCTTAAGCTCATGGAAGAAACACCCTCTTAGGCTTATAGAAGTCAGGCACTTTCATTCTTCATTATAGTTCCATTACAATCCTTTTAAGTATGCATTAAAAATAAAATGAAAAATATATTCTTAGACTTCAGAGCAACCATAGGAAAACATTTTCCAAAAAGCTTATTTGACATCCCATTTACTCTTTAAAATGATCTTTCGTGTAATGTGTTTAGGGATGGGAGACAGAGACTCAGGGCATGGAAAATAGGAGAGAAATGTCTTGAGGTTGCAAATTTGCCTCTATAGCAGAGAAGCCCTCTGTCAGGCCTAAGCCTTAGAATCTCTTTCAAACTTGGCCAGACTTTTGCCCAGCCTGACAAAGGGGAATCCCAGGTCCTTGGAAAGCCTGCTTCATTAAGTCATGGATGACAGAGTCTGCTAGGAGACCCAGGTCTCCTGAAGGAGTCTGAAGTATTTGCTGACTTATAAAGTGAGAATCCTGGGCAGAGGAACTTGCCATCTCTGTCTGGGGAAGGAGGGAGCAGAACTGAGATCACCTGACCCAGCTCATGTGAGTATGACTTTTGGGGTAATTTAAAGGTGAGATTACGGGTAGGGTACAGACCATGGGGTGGGTGATTAGTTCAAGCAAAGAACATCAACAAAGTGGTAGTTAGGAAGGTAAGGGACAGAAGCTCACAGTGAAGTCAGAGCAGGCTCAGAACTTGGATTGGCACCCACTTGGCAACCGTATCATTAGTTTTTTCTATTGCCGCAGCCCTGCCAAATTACCTGACCACTGACTTACATCTCTGAGCCAAGTTACCAAAGTCCAATGTGTCTTCTTTCCTATTAGTTTAAGGCTAGAGTAGCTTTGACCAAAAAGGGAATGAGAATTAACAATAAGTTCCAGCTAACATTTATATAGTGCCTTAGAGTTTTCAACATCCTTTAATGCACATTATTTCATTTATTTTTTGTAATATCCTAGTGAGGAATGTTAGGCAAATGAAAATAGACTTATTTCAAAAATGTGGAAACTGAGTCACAAAGTGCTTAGTTGATTTATTAATAAAATAAATTTAGTGAGATTTAAGCCAAGTGATTTTCATTTGAAATTTTTTGAGGTTTATGTGACTCCATATTGAACGTATTACAAACATGTAATTCTAAGTTGTATCATGGCACAAAAAATTTCTGTTGTTAGATAAATTTGCTCTTTGAAACGATTAAACTCTTCAGAATTTGGCTGTGGATCAGCAAAGGCTGGAGACTTCCAGCTTCTCTGATAAAGTTACTTTCAATTTTGAAAGTGAACAAATAGGTGTCCAGAGCCTAGGGTAATATATGAAAGAAGTATGTAAGAAATTATAGACAGAAGTAGATGATAATTAAATGCTAAAATAATTAAATGCTAAAATCAAAAGATGAATGGTACATATGCAACATTCTAGACAAGGAAGTTCATACATTTTAAAATACATAGTCTAATGTCATCAGAGAAATAGATGTAGCTTTAATTGGAAAACAAGGGAAGTTACATGCCATATTTAGCTTTTTACTTGGAGAATAAATATATCCAAAAGAAAAGCTAATATACCTGAGACCAATAAGCAAAAATATTGGTGGCCCTCTGAGCTCTGGGTAGATTTATAAAGGATCCAATAGCATCCAAGTAGAAGTCCAACTGATTTTTTTCCAAATAGCCACCTAACTATTTCAACGCTTTTCATTCTTTGTCTACTCACTTAAAATACCACATTTACCATTTGCTGTATACATATTTATACTTGAGTCTGTGTCCAAGCTAAATGTCCTGTTCCACTGATAAAACTGTATATTCTAATTTTATTAACACATTGAATTCTTGCTTGAATACTTGGGTATATTTGGAAATGTGAAAGTACAAGTCTACCCTGGTTGTTCTTCTTCACCAAAGAATTGTCTTTTTTTGGTTTGTTTTGCCATTATATAAGTTTTATATTGTTTTTTCCAATTCTAAGGAAAAATTCCATGAGAATTTTTATTGGATTTGTATTCCTTTTGTAAAGTGATTTTGAGAGATTGTCATCTTATGCCTTCCTGTGCAGGTACATATATATTTCTTCATTTATCCAAGCTTCCTTTTAGGTCTCATTAAATTTTTTGATACTTCATATAGTTTCAAAACTTGTCTTGTTCAGTCAACTTATAGATATTCTATATTTTTGTCGCTTTTATAAATGGTCTGCCTCTCCATATTCCTACCTTTATATTGGTGGTATATTGGAAAATGATTGATTTTTTTGTATATAAATTTGGTAACTAGGTTAGCTACTATCTTGAGTAGCTGCTCCATCTGTGACAGTCTATTTATCTTCATTAACTGATATTACAGGCTTGAACACTGAGATCCATTGCCATTTAGTGAAAGGACCAACCTGTCTCATCTGTCTTCCAGAGAAATCTAACCAGTCGCTACATTGTCTTGAGCTTTCTGGCTCACTGTATCCCATTTTTCTAATCTGAACTTTAAAGCTTCACTTTATGCCTATTGTTATTATGTAAAGTTTCAAAATCTTCTTCAGTGCCACAAGGCCATAATAAGTTGTGACTCTACATGTAAAATCTTATATCTTAGTGGAACAAGATAATTTCCCCGATTATAAAATAAAGCTTTAAAATGGTTTCACAAAATACTACAAATACAAACTTGTAGAAAGCATAAATAGATTCTTTATATTTTTATTGGAAGAGGAAAAACAAATAATAAAACCGTGAACAAATAACATATTTAATTAACTGATAATGCATTAATATAGGCTATGAATAAACTTGATGTTCAAAAACAATAGTCAGATAAAACTTCAGTGGGTGGAGGTGAGACTTAAGCAAGAAGGTGAGAATGGGCAGGACTTTAATAGAGAAAGAAGCTAGAAGAGGCTGCAGGTCTTTGACCTTTTAAGTAGGCAGTTTTGGAGCCTGGTTCTGCCAAAGGCCTTCATTCATGTCCACAAGAGGCTATGGTTTATCAGTGGATAGGGTCTGGTTATGTTGACTGCAGTTTGTTACATTTTACCTTATTTACTGTTTCCTGAATGAGTGTGTAAGCAGCAAGCAGTGATCTTGCATATAATCTTGAGTTGAGAGGACTTGAAAAAAACAACTTAACAAATTCCTAGAACTGTGACAGTTAGAGGCTCCAGGTAAATCTCTGGTGTAACCCAACGCCATAGGGATCCTTATAAATAATCCCTTATTTTCATGATCATTTTTTATTTTTAGACAATCCTACCAATCCTTTCAACTCTACTCCCTTTCCTTCACCAAACCAGAAAAAAGATATGGTGAGAAATTATTGTATTTTGTGTCATGTACTTCTTATAGTTTTGGAGCTGTTTATTTCCTTCATGGGAATCTTTTAAAATTTATCTTTATTAAATCGCTGACTGGAACACTTATGTTCTTAATAGAAGTTGGGAGTTAATTTTCAACTTAACGAAGTAATGAGTACAAAGTGTACTACTTTATTTAAACAGAAAAGGAGGTTTGCTTAAGGATATATCTCTGAACTACAGTTGCCTTCATGAAGTAATAACCCTATTTCTGAGGAACTGATCTTTGTAATGTTCAAAGCTAGATAAGGTAAAGAGAAATTAATACAAACATTTTTAGAGGATACACAGCTCAGCATGTGATTCCTTCTGTCATGAGAGTAAAATTTGATATGACTCATTTCTTTTGCCTAAAGTGTAAAAGTGCAGAGGGAAAGATTAAAACTTGGTCTGTGCTGTATTTCTCAGATCCAACAGGCATCAGTTATTATCATGTTGAAGTTGTTCTTTCCCTTTCTTGTTTGCTATTGCATACAAAAAATGCTAAATATTATTTGAAGAATATTTACTTTTTCCAAAGCCCTTATTTGAATAGTATATTCAAAAACAAAATAAATATGTAGTACATTATACCTGTGCTTCCTGTGTAGCTACAAGGCTCATGACCACATAGTGTTGTATGATGTCCCCTTTGGAATGATTTATTTAGTGATCTGACAGTTGTGTACTAGCACATGGCCTGTAGCTCTAATAGCCCTATAGGGCTGTAGCATGGTCTGAGATCTCTGGTGTGGTTCAAAAGTGACACACTCTTAGAGTTTCTTTGAACATGGACAGTATTCAGTTTTAATTTCTGTTATAGATCATATTCACTTTTCAAGACATTCACTAGCCCTGTAAGTGGCTTGACTTCTGACAGTATGGGAAGGAGTTTGTTTTCATTAATTTTACACATATGTGTCTGAATACTAGCTGTGTGTTTTACTCTGTGAGATTGAATGTCTATTCAGGCAATCTCTTAGCTTTTCTTTTTAAACCAGAATAATAATAATAAAGCTAACATTTATTGAGCAATTACAACTTACCAAAGACTTTGCCAACACTTTTAGTTTAGTATCTTATTTAATTCTAATATTTTATTAGGTAGGTTCTGCTTTGTTCCTATAGTGAATAAAGAAACTGAGGAAAAAAGTGTTAGGTCATACAGCTAAGATGTAGACAGTAATCTCAAAACTGACGCCCTATGAATTTCTTCATAGCTTTTTTGGTTTGAATCTACCATGGTTTCTAGTCAATTTCTTGAAAAGATGACAAAAAACCATGATTGGTTAGAGAGAAAAGAAAAAATATTTTAGGACTTGTTAGTTATAACAGTTATCTACTGCTGTGTAACAAATTTTTTCCCTAAATTACCAGTTATTTCATGCAGTTTTTGAGGGTCAGGAATTCAGGAGTTGCTTAACTGGGTGATTCTGACTCAGAGCTTATAGTCAAGATTTGAGTAAGAGACTGCAGTCATCTGCAGGAGCTTGAGGAACTGCTTCTGAACATCTGTTGGCATATTCAGAGGGAATAGAGAGTCAGTCATATAGCTTTAGTTCCTCATCATGTGAGCCTCTCCTTAGTGCAGCTCATATGACATGGCAGCTGGCTTTCTCCACAGCAAGACCCAAAAAGAGGAAAAGACAAAGACAGGCAAAAAGACATACAGAGAGAGATTAAGATGAGAGAGAGACTATGATTATAATATAACCTTGGCAGTAACATCCTATCACTTCTACCACATTCTGTTCATTAGGAGCAAGTCATTAAATCTAACCCTCCTCAAGGGGAGGAGAATTAAACTCCACTTATTCAAGGGAAATGTGTCATAGAGTATGTGTACATATCTTTAAAACCACTGTAATAGTTCACTTTTAACTGTGTTTGTGTGTGTTGAGATGGAGTGGTGAAAGGGAATCTTTACCTGTTTTTTTTTTCTCTATTAATATTTGCCTCCATTAAAAGAAACCAAATAGATTTTTTAAAACCGACATACATGTCCATTCCTCGTCTTAGTTGAGTATTAATAATGCTGTAAGATAGTGAGAATCAATTATGTTTTTAGAACTGTGCCTCAAGCCACATATACAAATGTATGTATGATGAAATAGGTATCAAAAGAGCCAAAACATGCATAACAAGAGAGGAAATACATGTTTATGTGTTTGAATTAATATTAAAGATGACTAGTCTAAAATAAGCTTTTAAGGAAGTATTTCATAAGTACCAGCTTTCAAAGAGTGTTTCAGTTTTTTTTAATAACTGAAAATCCATGACTTTTAGGAATGACTCCATTCAGTCACTCATTCAGCAGAAATGCTGTGCTAGGAAGTGGAAAGGAATCTAAGTTTTACCACACAATGTCCTCAAGAGGCTTACCATAGAGTAGAATGGGTAATGCAGGACTGTCGTAATGCAAAACTTTGAACAGATTTGATAAGAATGGTTCAAACCATGTGGTAAGAATAGAAAATAGGAATGCATCTCTTTGTCCAGCTAATCTGGAAAGTTACCAAGGAGTAAATGGCATTTCAGCTGAACTTCAAAGAACAGAAATCTCTGTCTATGGGTAGAGATTGCTGGAGTAATAGTGGGAATGGAATTCACTTTCAGGAAAACAAATAACATAAGCACATGTGTGAGAAACAGTGTATTTTCATGGAAATACAGGGAATCATGCATGCTTGAAGCATAAGGCTATTTTGGTTGCTAGTGGGTGTTCAGGCTGAAAGGCAAACTGGTTGGAAATTTAGTTTAATTGTTAAGCAGTGGAGGGATATTGAAAATTTAACTGAGGGAATATTCAGTACAGTGGAGGTCAATTAAGAGAGCTCTTACTTCTCTCATATATATTTATTTGGTTTCCCAGCTGTAACCTCTAAATTCAGGATAATATTTACTCCAGTCATAGTACTGATTTTTATTCTTTTAAAGAAAAGTTACTGTCCATTCTGCAATTTTGTGCATATTTATGTGTCTGTGAATTTAGGTGATTTTTATGAATTCTACAAATTTTTCAACAAGAATTACATATCCACACGGAAAAAATATAATGCAACTATTTTTTAAAATAACTATTTTTAAAAAGTGTTATTCTCGATCTGATTATTTTTTTCGTTGTTAACAGTCAAAATGAATTAAGACAAGGTTGCCAGCACTGTTTTCCTATTTGGATATATTTTTGTGTGCTCCAAAAGTAGTGGATAAAGACCAAGAATTTTTGGCTTACAACAGCAAAGTTATGCAAAATGTTCAGAAAATATTTATGTGAGGATTTTTCTTTCTTTTCTCAGGAATATCAAAATATGTAAGTGATCATTCTTTCTTCCTCACATGGTCATATCATTTTTCTGTATTACTCTGAAAATCAGTATCTCAATTACATGAAATGTGGGTAGGTGAGGGAGTAACTCACAGGTATTATCTCTATTAAAGCAGAGAAATGCATTTTGACTTGCCTTATGATTCAGTCAAATATGGGCAATAATAACAATCTTATTGTAGTAAACATGTGTTAGCATCATGACTTCTATCTTAAGAAAAACATTATATCACTAAATATCACACCTATCAAATTTTCTTTGTAATATATACAATATTTAAAATGACATTATAGCAATAAAAATATATTTTAAATGAAAAAAATCACCCATATGACTAACACTCAAATGAAAGGGTTAATTTCAAATTTGTGTCCCCTTCAGTTCTTTGTCACCTTCCACTCTTTCTTTTATCCCCTGTGGTAGAATCAATCACCTAGTCCCAATGATTTAATCTCTTTAATATTGTTCACATCCTCCTCTCTCAACCCACTCTCTGGACCATGCTCGGCAGAGTTGCCATGATTCTAACTGGAATTATTTGCCACAGACACCAAATTCATTATTCTGTTCCCAATGTTGTCTTTAGGTCATGCTCCATCCTGCAGGATGAGAAATCTTTCTAAGAAATAAGACTTTCCCTCATTTGCCTAAAACTTTGCAATGGCTCTCCACTGCTCTCAGGAAAAAATCCAGACTCTTTGCCCAGGGCACACAAGACTTGGCCCTCTTGTCCATCTGGCTCTGCTGTTCATCTTTCCAGTCCCACCTTTAGCCAGTCCTATGTGATTTCTGTCCCAACCATACTCAGCCATTTACTATCTTGAAGCATCTTACAGTGCTAGGGCTAGTTAAGCCACTCAGTAACATTTTTTGAAATATATTAGATCACAGGAAAGGCTGCGCTGCAGGTCACTGCTGATCTTGTATCAGGTGGAAGGGAAGAGGGGATCAGTGACTGCAATACAGTTCTTGTCAAGCTGAGCGGCAAAGTGACTGTTCATTCCAAGGAACCAGGGAAAACGTGAGGAGGGAGCAGATTCACAAAATTTCCACCAAAAATTGTTTCTAAAATTTGGAATGTTTAGCTGCCCAGGGCAGCAACATACTGTTTCTGAATTTACCAAAATGTGAAGTGAGAACTGCCTGTCTCTAGCCTGCCTGTGTTCCATTGGTGCCAGAGACATTCAGGACTCCCTGGCAAGGGGCCAGAGACATTTTGTAGCCAGCTGGAGAGGACTGAAAAAAAGAAAAGGATTAGCAGTTTTAATTTTAGTGCTCATACAGTTTGTATTTTATAAAGGATGCCTTTTTTTTTTTAATTAAATCAACATCAAGTTTTCTCGTGGTTGGATTTTTTTCCTTAGTCCATTATGTTGAACTTGCCTTTAAAACAGTTTTTTCTATGACACATCTTCAGTTCATGATCTTCTGTTCTGATATTTGAGAGCTATAACCAAGATTATAATGTAGCAGAACAGGGTAGGTGCAGGTGAGTAATATTTTTAGAGTTTCTTAGAAACAGAAGCCTCATTTTCATGCTGATAAAAAGCAAGGAGGAAAAAGAGACATATAGCATAAATTTCCTATAAAGTACATTGATAACATATTTAGTTATATGTTTCTTAACAGTTCTAAACACTTTTTTCCCCACATAAATATTTTTAATAATGATGAAGTAAAATGAGCTTGTTTCTGGGAGAATTTCAGTCTGGTGAATGCATAGAAGTGCATGTATATCCCTGAGTGCCAGGCCAAACTGCTACTTATGGGTAGAGACACACATGAGTATGTGCAGGTACAAATGTCTGTCAATAACAGAATTATCAAAATCCAACAGAAATTAATTCATAACAATATAGGAGAATAACTGAAAAGGAAGCACAACTCTTAGTCAGCCATCTCTTCATTTATGTGATCAAAACAGATCATTTGCAGTGATAGATTATATACTCCTACAACCCCCTTGGAAGTACAAAGGATATAAATATCTTCAGGAGCAGAATCCAATGCCTCTGAATCCTAGAGAGAAAACAGGAAAAGTAGCTTCAACAATAGGAAACACAGACTTCTTTTGAAAAGCAATAAGCAAACAAACAAACAAACAAAGGGTGTGGTGCGAAGGGCATAAGGATGCTTTCTCAATCCAATTTAAGAAGCACACTAGGAGCACCTACTACATTCAAGGTGTAACCAGGTCTTAAGCACCAAGAAGATTGTAATAGGAAACAAAAGTTACCCAAGAGTGATGATAACAAGAACACTTTTATTAATAACTATTCTACTATCTTGATCATTGTGTTACCAGATTTTTTCGGCTGATAGAAAAAGTGATTGTTGATCTAATAAAGAGAAACAGTAGGAAATTTTGTAATCCCCCTTCCCTGTGCCGCAAAGTATTAATGCAAAATAGTCAACTCTTCAGCCTCTTTGCAAAGATGAGACTACTGTGAGGATGGACCTGTGGCCATAGGAAAAGGGCAGTAACTGGAAGGAGCTGTTTTCTTCCTTTAATTCTTACTCTCCACTCCCTTTTATATTTTCTCATGCATATCAGAGTCACAAGTAAAGCTCAATGAGCTGATTATCGGTAAAAGAATAATTCGTCCAAGTTACTCATTTTAGACAAACCATTATGTAGAGAGTCCATATTTTATGTAGCCTAAGAGAAATTTTGAAAATGAGTCTTAAAGAATTAACAGGTAGAAAGTAGCAATAAATGTCCCCTACTTCAATTTCAAGCTAAATTCTTGGCAACTCTTTCTCTTCTGTTCCCAAAATCTTCATGGAGATTGTTTGAGGAGGAGTTAGGATGCAAAGTCACTACCACTCCTATTTGCAATTCCGAAATCCATAAAGTTCTGCAAACTGAATGCTTTGGCTTTCTTTTTCTTGTTGTTTGTTGTTGATGCTGTTTGATAAGTTTAGCACCTAAATTCACTTGGTAGCAAAACCTATTTTAATATTCAGTATTGTGCTGCAAAAATATCAATATAGTCATTGGGTGCTGGGTGCTGCCCCAGACCCTGATAAGGATATTATATGATAAATGGTATATACTATTACCTTTCTAGATTCTGAAAATTTCTGAATTTTGAAACACATTTGGCCCTGATAGTTTCAGTAAAAGATCGAGTTGAGATGGCTATATCATTGTATATGGTATGGTAATAGATTTCCTAATTAGTCTTTCAGACCACCAGACTGTATATTTCAGCAATGCTGAAATGCAATACTATCTTACATTAGAAACAAACTACCAATTCTTTGAGAAACTCATTGCATTTCAAGAGCAGCATAACACATCATGAATAGGCAAATTGAAAACTGACCCCTGGGGCGATGGGGTAAGCATGGATGGATCTATTAACCTTTGAAAAATGACACCCTTATGAGACTGGACTAATTATGTTTGTGGCAGGTGTACTGGCATGTAATGAATTAAGAATGCTTTCACTTGTAGGCTTAATTTACTAAGAGGAATCAGGAGCTACCTTCTGAAAGTCACTGATGACAGATCACTTAGATGGCTTTGAGCATAATCAATTGGTCTAAAGAATAATTCCTTTTATATTGCTACAAGATGAGATTAATTATTGCTTCTTTACAAGTTTTTTATCCTCTGTAGTATTCTGGAGGAACTTTTCTACTTATAACCTGTATCTTCTTAGGAGGTAAAGAATGTGACCTCAAAATTGTGTCTTACATCTGGAAAGTCTCTTTAATCAAACTACAATTAAGAAAAGCCCATAATCACACACCTAACTGTGGAGCTGCATTTTAAGCAGATGAAAAAGCTAACTGCTAAGCCTTAGAGCTCTCAATGAGAATAAGTTCAGATAGAAAGGAAGTCAAGATCTCACACCAAGGCCCTGTATGCTCTCTCTTCCCCTCTTCCACCCACCACCACTCAGGGCCCCAAATCCGAATTTAAAAATATAGCCTTGTAGGACCACTTATAAATTGATACCAATAGTTCCTCATTCACTGAAATCAGACACTATATTAACAATTATGGACCTGCATAATCACAGAACCCTGAAAAATGAAAAAAAAATAATATTTGGGTCCACCAAGGGTGAATATTCCCAGAAGGTCTAAAACTTCATTAGTAACTGCAGCTCCTAAGGAGTTCTTCTCAGCCATGCCAAGATGACTGAACCCAGATTACTGCTTGGACTATACTCCCTTCAGATCCCTGACCTCTTTTCTTGCCTGATTCTTTGCCTCTTTCATGACTCTTGATATCTCATACCCACCTGACCTTTTCATACAGAACCTAATGTAACTCTTTATAATAAGGATATCTGCTATTTATTGAGCATTTAATACATATCAGCTACTGAGCACACATTATTTCAACTAATCTTTTAGCCCAACTGCATGAGTTTCTCTTACAGCTAAGCACCTGGCAAATGGTAGGTACTCAATCTTGTTTCCTCACAGCTCACTTCACCTCTTATAATAGTTCATGTATTTCATCCTGAGATTCCTTTATCTGACCCAACCAATATTTATGGAGTGCTGTGTCTGCTCAAATCCTCTGGAAAGCAGATGCCAAGATGGATCTAGGAGTGCAAGAAATTTGTTGGGAGAAATGCCTCTGAAGGGTAAAGGGGAGAGGAAGCAGGACTAGTGGGAAGAAGCTTTGCACTATGATGCTAATCTGACATCTGGAAAAAGACATGAAAGTTGAGCATGAAATACTTCTAAGTCCTGACCAGGCCAATGGGGAGCCCCAGAGCAAAGCCTGCCCCAAAAGGAGTTCCACATCAGGCAGAAATGGCCCAGCTCTCTAAGCTTCACTATGTTCAATCATTAGTTAGGAATAGCCTGGAGAGAATGTGGCTTCAGCATTAACATTTCAGAGGCTCCCTAAGGTATAGTAGCTGGAGGCTGTCAAATAAGTATGTTCTTTTGACAGGTTTTCTCTGGTAGCACCTCTATGGCTGCCATAGTACCTACTATATACCAGAATATGATTTCAGGATCATGGGCAAAGATTCACAAATTCTTAAAAATTCACCTTTAGCAATCCATTTCTCTTAAGTCTCAAAAGCAAATGTCCATGGGAAGGGAAAGACCTAATATCTTTGTTATCTAATAACTTAGCAAAGGATAGTGGGAAGCTTGCTAAGAGTGAAAGGATGGGATCCAAAGTTTCTGAGCTGGAGAAACTCTGAGACAGAGAGAGATGTGCAGAAAGGGATAGTGACTGCATCAAAAACAAATTGCCTAGGTCTATATCTACTGATGCTCATATATCATCCTTGGTGTATATAATACTATATAGTACATTTGATTTTTGTGTATATTTATTATACCCTGGTTTGATCCAGAAAGGTTTACAATGCTTTTTTTCTTTGTCATAGGAAATATGTAACTCAGGTAGGTCCTTATTCTTGATACAGTTTTATAATGAGGATGAACATTATAGTTCTTAGAATATTCTGGAAATATTCTGAGAACCAGTGTTGACAGTATGGGAGAAGGAAACCTAACATTCCTCCCTAGAGTCAAATACACTAGTAAGAATAATCAGTGTTGCTACGCAAACACTGACTACCTGATGTGAAGCTTTGAAGACGACATTAGTATTTAACTGGGTACTATAAAGGTATCCTCTCTAATTAAAAGGAATAAAACCTTCCCTGTGATTTTCTCTGGGATTCTACTGTTTGCACATTTTCATTATTAGAGTTATTTTCTTCATTTCATTAAGAAAATAAAAAGTTGCTCATCAGCAAAGCAGCTGACTTTAGTTCTTATTTACCGAAGTGGTAAGATTCAAGGATCATGTGAAATATCAAGATGCACGCAACAGAATGATCATAATTCTGTAATCTGTATCTCCCTGCATTGACCTTTTTTGAGACCATAGAGCAAGAAGAGAAGGGTAGAGTGGGTACAAGAGAATTGCTTCAGCTATGCAAAGAAGAGGAAAAATAGGTTCTTTTCTTTCCAACCAGCATTAGACGAACCAGTGAACACAGACTTAGCCTGTTCTGGGGTGGAAGCTGAGCCCAGTGCTCCCATTTCATAGATTTGAGGAAACAAACACATGAGAGTTAATGGACTTACCCAAAGTCACACTGTGAGTTCATGGCCAAGCCTGTCAACATGGAATCATGTCCTCCATGAGGATCAAAAAATATTATTCAGAATTTGGTAGAAATACTCAAATCAGTTCCTTGCAGTCCAATCACTAAACTGTTAACATGGGGCCACTTCTGAGCATAATGAAGATTATTAACCTTCCAACTACAGGACTCTACATCTGTTGTCATAGCAAAGGAGCAAACTCTAAGCTTCTGATTAAAATGTATCCTTTTGTAAGAAACCATCAAGATTCTTATGAGTTTCATCACTGTTTTATAGTCTTTTCATTTTCCATAGTACCCCAAGTCTGGAGCTCAAAATGCCTAATCGAAATTTGCTTTTTGTTGTTTACATAAAAAATGAATTAATTTTGCTCTATCAGTTTCTTGGGTTTTTTTCAGCAACATACTTTAATCATTCTAAATATTTAAATGTTTTTATTTCAGTGATGAAAAATAGATTGATGGATAATAAGGTTATAACTTTTTCATTTCTTCTAAAATCTAAATTAGCATTTAATATTAAGGTTTTTGAGTGTTTGATTCAATACAGAACACAGAAAATCTATCTCAAATATGAAAGAAGAATATGAAATTATAATTGAAATAACTGGCAGCCTGGAGATACTCAGTTCAGCATGGACTTTGATGAATCTTTACGTGAAGGCCTTAAATGTTTCTGAGAAAAACCTTCTGAAGATGACATGATTTGTGTCTGTGATCAAGAAAAACTGATTTTCAGAAATTTATGCTGCCTTTTTGCTACTATCAGCTTAAATAGAAGTTTAGCTGCAATTTAGATGACATTTCCCCTCCATTTTAATTGCTCATTCTTCGCTCTGAAAAGCTTTCCTTCCAGAAGTGCCCTTAAGGGCAGTTTTAGAGTCAAGAGCCTCTGCCCTTCACAGCCTCAAGAGGCTGGAAATTGCTGTTTCTCTCCACAGACCCAGAAATGATCAAGAGGAATTTTGTGTTTTAAACACTTTTTGATATGAAGCAGCAGGAAAAAGACAACTGTATTCTAGTCTACTCTAGGAGGGCTGTGTGAACTTGAACAAGTATCCTTAATCTATACCTCATTTTGGAAATGAGAAATTTGTATTCAGTGCTCCCTTTTAGCTCTATAATATGTTGTCTTTGATTAGCTGCTTGCCTATGAAATTCAGTGACTTTCTGATAGAAGTTTGTTTCTCAGATCAACAGACTATAGATACCATGTTCTTGTTAATAATTAAATATCTCTCTTTCATGCCAAGTGAGACTTTTAGTAGTTAATATTCATTTTGTAGGGGAATGGAAATGTGTCCTAATTAGTAAACCCTATGCGTAGTTAGTGTTTGGCTAAAACCTTATCTGTACTTTATCAGTGTTTTCTGTGTGTTAATGTAAGATAAGTGTTCGTGAAATGAATGCATTTTAATCTATAACAACTGCAAAATCAGGCTGTTTTATTTCCTTTTTAAATGCACCTTACACAGTTGTACTTACAAAGGGATATTCAGTAAATAATAGAGTTACTAATCTACAAATTTTATTCTTTTTTTCCCCAAAGTAAAGATTAATCAAGGAGCTTGAAAGTAAAGCTTTACTTTTTTTAAAAAAAAGATGCTCTGTGTGTGATAAAAATCAATTTGAAAATAGAGGTTTGGAAATGTTTCTTCTTTTTAGTGTTTCTCAGACTTTTAAAAAATGTATCCACTTATTTATCTATTTATTTATTTTATTATGGTAGTAACATGGGATCTATCCTCTTAAATTTTTAAGTGTACAGTACATTACCATTGGCTATAGGTACAATGTTGTACAGCAGATCTCTAGAATTTAATCATCTTGCTTAACTGAAACTTAGGCCTGTTGACTAGTAACTCCCCATTTTCATCTCCCCCGCTCCAGCTCCTTACAACCACCATTCCACTCTTTCATTATTTTAATTTGCATATTTTAGATACCTCATATACATGGTGTTTAGGAGGAGAAAAATTACAAGTGGATGTTACCCTTGAGGTATTTCATGTGCTTAAAAATGACATTCAAAAGAAAGTGTGTGAGCAGTAATGTGGAAAGCACCCTATTTTGGGAGAAGAAATTTTGGTTATATTTTATTATCAATATCAACAAATATATTGAGCTCAATTTATGCAGAAATATAGCTCTGGGCTCTTTATACTGAAAAAAAAAATGACATTTGTTTCTGTGTTACACTCCAGAAAAATGCAGACCAGCAGTTAAGAAGATAGTATATGAGAAGTGGTAAAAGTTACTAATTTGTATGTATTTCTACTGCTTGCCAAACAGTCCTGTATTTTACAGCCCATATCTGTCTATTCCCATAACCTCTCAAACATGAGAATAGTGTACCTCCACCAGACTGGTTCGTACACATATCTTAACCCTTTTGTTGTAAAATAAAATGAGAAAGAGAAAAGCCACAGAAATCAAATGTGGAACTTAATAATTATACCCTACCACTCAGATCAAAATTACAAACTTACCAACCACCCTAGACCTTCCATGTGCCTTGTCCCAATTATAATCCCCTCCCTCCCCTGTAAATAATGACCAAACTGATCTCTCTAGTAATCATTTCCTTGCATTTTATTATGGTTTCATCATACAAATGTTCATCCCTAAAAGCTATAGTTTATTTGTGCCCATTTTTATGTCTGTTAAACTCTTTTAATTTGCAGGTTACCTTGAAATCCTTTAGAGAGATGCTCACCATCTAGACTGCTGTTGACTTCTGATGGTACAATTCATCATGTTCTTTTGAACTCTGTTTTTACTTCAAATTGTCAGCTGAATCCAAAGTCTCATTTGACAAGAATTTACCTGATAGTGTGTTATCTCATCAGGAAGCACATACTATCTGATTGTCTCTTTTGATGTTCAGTGCCCAAATTAGGGGTCAGAAAACTTCAGCCATCTGCCAAAATCTGCCAAGCACATGTTTAATATGGTCTACAAACATAGACAGACTCATTCATTTAATAATTATCTATGGCTGATTTCATGCTATATTGGCAGGATTTGTGGCCTCTTGGTTCATAAAGTCTAAAATATTTACTGTGTAGTCCTCTCCAAAATAGTTTGCCAGTACCTGGCCTACATCATTGGTCTTTATGTTGAACACTCTAGTAATTTAGGCTGTATGAAGCTCATTCTCTAGTTGATTCCTCAGGAAGAGATCATGTGAACAATTTAATCTAAGTTTTTACATATTGACAATTTTTCTGTGCACCTTACACTTAGAAGTCAATTTTCCTGATGTAAAATCCTTGGCTTCATTTTCTTATTGTATACCTGAAATATGTTTCTATACTTTCTTCTGGTAAAAAGGCATTGCTTTTGTAAAGCCTCAACATAATCTAGGTTTTTTTTAACTCTGAGACTCATTTTCTCTTTATGTGTAAGTACACAAAGACTTTTTTCTTTGCGTTTAAAGTCCAGTAATTTCACTAAAATATGTCTTGATGTGTTTGTTCTGAGTTGGTATTCTTACACATGTAGTATGGCTTTATACCTAATTTCAAATCTTTTTATTTCAGAAAAACATTCTTGAATGTTAGATTCTAGTATTTGTTCTGTTTCTTTGTTGATTTCTACACTTATTCTTTAGGAACTCTAAGTATTTTGGATCTTCTTTGCATATCTACAATATTCGTTACTTCATCTCAAATCCTTTTTGTTTCTTTTCCTTATTTTCTTTTTTCTTCAATTTTTCATTAATGTCTTTTGTCTCATTTTAAAATAGTTGGTGATACTTTTGATCTTTTTGGTGGGCTTGTCTTTCTGGTGTGCGTTCACTGTCTGCAGGAATGTTATTTTGCTCATATCCCTTTTTTATAATAAAATTATATAGAATTTGACCTTAATAATTATCTATTGCCTACTTTAAAAAATAATTTTTTTTAAATTTTTAATTTTCCTGGATTTTTCAAAGAAGGTTGTATTCAGAATAGTTTTTCTGAATTCACAGACCTCCCTCTTGGTTATCTTGTAGTATTGAAAACTATAGTGTCTTTTCTTCTGAGATTTCTGGCTCTGTACCTCTCCCTGACTTTTATTTGAATCTTCTCTTCTTGATCTCTGTGAACCTGTCCTGCTCAGTTTTGATTTGACTCCCTGCAGTTTATCTTCAGTGTGGCACCCTCCTAGCATACCATCTTAGCTACTTAATTTCAAGAGTTCACAGGGGCTCATGCTTCCAACCTCTCTAGACTTTACTAAGATTTTTATGCTCACCTACTTTGGGATAAAAATCCTCCCAGGTTTAGCTGTTATCAAGCTAGCCAATTATCCTTTCTTGTGAACATTTGTTGGCTATTTTGGAGTTCTCTTGTCTTCAGGTGTGTCACATATCCCATTGCTTCCCTTTGTTTCTTCCTATACATCCAGCCAGTAATACCATGCAATGCAGACCTTCTGGCTATCAGTGATTTTGTCCTTAACCACTTGTAACTTGTGGTTCATGATGATACCTTAAACTCTAGTTTTGTTGTTATTTGTTGGCTATGGAGTTTTGTTGTTGTTATCTATTTGCACTATTGGTTTTTATGTGAGAATTCCTGGAGTTTCAAAAACAATGCCACCAACATGGACATCTTCCCCATATCCTCCTGCTATTATTTTTCTGGTTTCTATGTTCCTATGAAGCAGAATAAAGAAATGGGCCCGGATGAATAGAACCACACTCATAAAGACTTGAGGAGAAGGGAAGAAATCTTAGCCAATATACATAAAAAGATCTGGGAGAGAAAAGAAAAAGAGGGAGTAAAATCACATTAGAGACTGAGAAAGAATTTTGAACAGATTCTGGAAAATGAAATGGTCTGGAAGTGGATATGGTTGACAGAATTCAGAGTAGATAAAAGAGATAGTGCAAGAAGTGTTGTTTAGATTTATAAATTGGATCTCATATGCTATCCTTGATGAGAAACAAGTCAAAGACAGAAACACTTTTAAATTAATTTTGCAGTTGAACTATATATTTGTAACTCTACATTGTAACTCCTCAAAGACCAAATTTCATGGGCCACAGCTTCAATGTGGTAACAAATATGAATGTAAAAATTATACATTTCTGAAAAATCAAGGTAACAGATGTGCAGTACTAACTATATGTAGAAAAAACTCAGAAAAATTAATATTTGTAGAAAGCCTGTTACATACCAAATGAACCATATATTTATCCTAGCAATAATTGTGAACTGAACTATTATCACACCATTTAAACCCAGGCCTTGTGAGTTTTAGGCCAATGATCTGTTCATTACACTTTGTAATATCCTTCCACCAATGGATTTATAACAATAGTGAATATTCATTTATCAAAAACTACAAGCTAGACATCATACAGTGCACTTTACATGCCATGTATTTTTCATTTACTTCTCACAGCAAGCTATGAGATTGATACTGTTCTTATCTTACAGTTAGGAAAATAGGAACTTAGAAGTTTTTAATTTTTTTTTAATTTTAATTTTTCCCAAGTTCACAATGCTGTTAAGTGGTACAAGCACATATTAGAACTTCAGTGTAAATATCTCCAGACCCAGTTTCTTTTTATTATTATTTATTTATTTAATTTATTTTTGGCTGCATCAGGTCCTGGTTGTGTCACACGGGCTCTTCATTGTGGCTCATGGGCTTCTCTCTAGTTATGCCGTGAGGATTTTCTCTTCTCTAGTTGTGGCACACAGGCTCCAGGGTGTGTGGGCTCTGTAGTTTGTAGCATGCAGCCTCACTAGTTGAGGTGCACAAGCTCAGTAGTTGTGGCATGCAGGCTTAGTTGCCCCGCGGCATGTGGGTGTTGAGTTCCCCAACCAGGGATCGAACCTGCGTCCCCTGCATTGTAAGGTGGATTCTTTACCACTGGGCCACCAAGGAAGTCCCCAGACCCAGTTTCTTAACTACCACACTATGTTGTCAGATGCACATGAATGTGATCTGTGTCTTCATCTGTTATTAATCTCCAAGTTTGGTTAACTCTATATATGTTCCCATTTTCATACCCATGCATATTTTCCTGAAATTCTACTTGTTTGAAGAGGGTTACTTTGAGGTTACTTTGACATTGTTCTCTGAGCAAAGACATTCAAGGGGCCATATGTTCTTGTTAGGGGCTGCTGGTGTGAGACAGAGCCATAGAAGGAGCCAGAGGAAAGAAACCTACATGAAAAAAATCCTTGACAACTCCAGGATGAGCCCTTTATAATGGAGTTTGTCAATTTAAAAGTCTTAAATAATATAACATCTCTACAGTATTTTCTGATTTCAAACTAGAAAATATCTAGTTATGATAGGATTTAGATTTTTAAAAATTTCTTGGTTATTTAATAACATTTTATTACAAAATTAGAGCCTTGTTTCCTCTTTCACTAAACTGCAAAACTATAATTCTCTTAATACATGGGGATCTGCAGTTTGAAAATATTTTAATCTCTTGCTCTGTCTTCTAAGCTTTCCAAAGACCTATCTGGAATTAACCTCGGTTCATTTTTAAGGCACGTAATTAAGGACCAGATTTTTTTCTCAGTTTTATAAGAATTAAACTTGATATGGTGTTCTCCTAGTTTAAAAAGTGTATCATTTAAAATGAAAGAGTACTGCGATTTATGTCTAAGGGTGTTCTGCCCATGTTTTGCTCTAAGAGTTTAATAGTGTCCAATCTTACATTTAGGTCTTCAATCCATTTCGAGTTTATTTTTGTGTATGATGTTAGGGAGTGTTCAAATTTCATTCTTTTACATGTAGCTGTCCAGTTTTCCCAGCACCATTTCTTGAAGAGGCTATCTTTTCTCCATTGTAGAGTCTTGCCTATTTTGTCACAGATTAGGTGACCATAGGTGTGTGGGTTTATCTCTGGACTTTCTATCCTGTTCCATTGATCTATATTTCTTTTTTGTGTGTCAGTACCATAATGTTTTGATGACTGTAGGTTTGTAGTACAGTATGAAATCAGGGAGCCTGATTCCTCCAGCTCCATTTTTCTTTCTCAAGATTGCTTTGACTATTCATCGTCTTTTGTGCTTCCATACAAACTGTAAAATGTTTTATTCTAATTCTGAGAAAAATGCCATTGGTAATTTGATAGGGATTGCATTGAATCTGTAGATTGCTTTGGGTAGTATAGTCATTTTCACAATATTGATTCTTCTAATCCAAGAACAGGGTATATCTCTCCATCTGTTTGTGTCATCTTTGATATCTTTCATCAGTGTTTTATAGTTTTCTGAGTACAGGTCTTTTGCCTCCTTAGGTAGGTTTATTCCTAGGTATTTTATTCTTTTTGATGGGATGTTAAATGGGATTCCTCTTTCTGATCTTTTGTTGTTAGTGTATAGGAATGCAAGAGATTTCTGTCTATTAATTTTGTATCCTGCAACTTTACTGAATTCATTTATGAGCTCTAGTAGTTTTCGGATAACATCTTTAGGATTTTCTGTGTATAGTATCATGTAATTGGAAACAGTGACAGTTTTACTTCTTCTTTTCCAATTTGGATTCCTTCTATTTCTTTTTCTTCTCTGACTGCCGTGGCTAAGACTTCCAAAACTATGTTGAATCATAGCAGTGAGAGTGGACATACTTGTCTTGTTCCTGATCTTAGAGGAAATGCTTTCAGTTTTTCACCATTGAGAATGATGTTTGCTGTGGATTTGTCATATATGGCCTTTATTATGTTGAGGTAGGTCCTACCTCCTAGAGTAATGAAAATAAAAACAAAAATAAACAAATGGGACCTAGTGAAACTTAAAAACTTTCGCACAGCAAAGGACACCATAAACAAAACAAAAAGACAACTCTCAGAATGGGAGAAAATATTTGCAAGTGAAGCAACCAACAAGGGATTAATCTCCAAAATATACAAACAGTTCATGCAGCTCAACATCAAAAAAACAAATAACCCAATCAAAAAATGGGTGGAAGATCTAAATAGATATTTCTCCAAAGAAGATATACAGATGGCTTAAAAGCACATGAAAAGATGTTCAACACACTAATTATTAGAGAAATGCAAATCAAAACTACAATGAGGTATCACCTCACACCAGTCAATGGCCATCATCAAAAAATCTACAAACAATAAATGCTGGAGAGGGTGTGGAGAAAGGGGAACCTTCTTGCGCTGTTGGTGGAAATGTAAATTGATAGAGCCATTATGGAGAATAGTATGGAAGTTCCTTAAAAAACTAAAAATAGAACTACCATGTGATCCAGCAATCCCACTCCTGGGTGTATATCCAGAGAAAACTATAATTCAAAAAGATACATGCACCCCAATGTTCATTGCAGTTATTGACAATAACTAGGATATGGAAGCAACCTAAATGTCCATTAACAGAGGAATGGATAAAGAAGATGTGGTACATATATACAACGGAATATTATTCAGTCATAAAGAAGGAAATAATGCCATTTGCAGCAACATGGATGGACCTAGACATTGTCATACTGAGTGAAGTAAGTCAGACAGAGAAAGACAGATATCATATAATATCACTTATATGTGGAATCTAAAAAAAAAGGGGACAAATGAACTTAACTACAAAACAGAAATAGAGTTACATATGTAGAAAACAACCTTATGGTTACCAGGGGGTAAGCCGGGGAGGGATAAATTGGAAGATGGGGGATGACATATACACACTAATATAAAATAGATAACAAATAAGGACCTACTGTATAGCACAGGGAACTCTACTCAGTACTCTGTAATGGCCTATATGGGAAAAGAATCTAAAAAAAAGGGTATATATATATATATATATATATATATATATATATATATATATATGTATATATATGATTCACTTTGCTGCACACCTGAAACTAACACAACATTTTAAATCAACTATACCCCAATAATTTTTTTTAATAAAAATAATAAGATGAAAGCCTAAGAATGTTTAAAGAAATAGGACATAGATAATAGTTAGTATTAGTATATTAATAGATAAGCCAGTTAGTATTTACAAAGTAACAGTTTGGGGGAAAGTAGGAAAGGAGAAAAAAACAGCACTATTTTTGTAAAAGTAAATTTTTTTCTGTTATAGAAGCTGGCACAGATGTCTCACACAACAGGTAGAGCAGCAGGAGCTTAGATTAAAAGGCAGTCAGAAGTAGTACCCCCTGCTAAGTGTGATTGTGTCTGATTTCATAAACAAGAAGACACTGAGATGGGTTGTCACTGACTTGATTAATTTTCAAGTAGGACAAATACAAACAGGGAAGACTATGCGCTCATTTTCATAATTAACTGAAGTGATTCATAGTGGGTTAATAGCTAAGATTTCCACTCTTCCATCACCCAGATGGGAAAGAGCTTGCTTTCTGATGATGACCTGACAGTAAAAATGCACAGTCAGTCCTCTAAGAAACCTGATTTTCAAAGTACCATGCTTCTAATGCTAAGGATTTTACTTGAATGACTCCTAGCCTTGTTCCAGCTCCACACAAAGTAAATACGTGGATTGAAATATTTACGTTCTGACTTTCCAAAGGCACAAATGGAAATATTAATGCTACTTTATTGACAATTTCCCCTTGATTATCACTTGAACAATTATCAGTGAATTCAATGAACATTATTGGAATCTGAGAAACATGCTCTAAACCTTCATTTGCCCATATCCTTTTTAATAGACATGAAAGAATAACCTGTGTTTGGAAAAAGAGGCAGAATTTGAATATCAGGTACCATTTGTATATTTTTTTTTACTGCTTTATTAGTTCTTTCTACCTATCTCTCAGATTCCAGGTTTTGCCCAAAGGAATATGTGCCTTAAGCCAATATATCAGTCTTCCGGGAGTTCAGTATGCAAAGATCCCTTTCTGTACCTTCTCAGCCAACACATTTGTTGAGAATAAAAAGGGCAAGGCTTTGACATTTCCCAGCTTGTTATCTATTTAATTTTCCATCTGCTTCTTTTGCCACTGCCTTCCAAAGGAACATCTGCTGCATATCTGAGGGAAGGAAAGGAAGATTGGATCTAAGCCACCTGGGTCTACAGTCCTAAACCTTGGGATCCAGATTAAGGGAAGGGAAGAAGATGAACAAATGGTCTAGAAAATGAAATGAGGACAATCTGTTAAAAATAAAGCTGTATTTCTCTTTATTCTAGAGCCCACATGACTGGACAAGCTGCACAGCAGCATCTACCACCAGCAAGGGCTAGATGTAGGGGAAGGCATCTGGTAATTGGGGAGAGGCAAGAGGAGTTTCCAGAACTGACACTCCCTCTGGTGCCTGAATCTCCATGTGATTCCCTGTACCTCACGTAGTCTTTAAGCATTTAAGGATCAGCTGCTGTGAGCCAGGTTTTGTTCTGGGTATTCTGGAGGCAGAGATGATCAAGACATGTTAGTAAACAACATATTACAATATAAAATGATAAAATTATACCCTAGGTAAGGAAACATTGTTACAAGAGCATACAGAGCGAAAGGATGTGTGCCTAATCCTGTGAAAAGAAATAGTGGTTCAAGGGGAGGAAAGGCAATACACAGATGATACCATGAGCTGAGTTTGGAATGATAAATATTAGAAAACAAGCTCTTTTTTCTCCTTATCATCAAGGGCAGCACATAACAGCAAATCTTCATAGTTGACTCAAAAACCTAATCCCCCAAAGCCTTAAACCCACCCACCACTCCTCTCAATGTCAAGGCATCAACATTTCTGTCAAATGTACCATTTGGGTTGTGCCATCTCTTAATGTTATCTGGAGAGTTACTAATGAGGATAACAAATTCTCAAGGTAAGATGCAAGTCTCAGCATAACAATTTCTTAATTTGCTATGATAGAAAATGACAGAGTAGCCAGTTGACTGATTTTAGCTGTCCTCAAAACTCTAACATCACCACAGTCTTTATATGTAAGACCAAAATAGCAAACACAAACAATTCTCAGTTAGCTTATCTGCAAACATTCAAGTGTTGGATGAGTATTTGCTCTGGGCACCATGGGGCATACAGAAGAGTAGACCTTTGTGTCTCTGAAGCTAAAATCTAATCTCAGTGACCAGAGTGTTTAAATTGGATAACCCAAAAAACAAAATCTCCTTTCTATAGATAGTTCTGACATGACAAATATTTAACACTTAAATGAGAAAAGAATAAGGCCAATGTAGTGCTGCATAGCTCAATAAATGCATAGTTCCTTCACTTTTACCTGCTGTCCTCAAATAAGTACAATATCATTTGCTTTAGATTAGTGCAGTGTATACTGAGGTGCAAATACAATTGGTATGATCTCTGACTACACAATTACATCTTCTCATCGTCTTAATACATTTTATTTTAAAAATATGCTTTAGCAAAATGGAATAACTGCGGGGAATGGATCAAACACAATTTTTCCTGTCATCATGTTTCCTTTTCATCTCAAAGGAAAGCTTTACTCAATTTTAAAAAAACACATTGAGAAATAATTTTTGAAACTTTTATTGCTGCTGAGTGGCAAGCTATTTGATCAAATTAAATATTTTGTATATTTTTTATCTTGAATTAACTCACCAAAAATCCTAATGGCTATTATAGCATGTGATGTTTCATTTTATGGTTAGTTTGTTAGGTGGAGTTTAAAGACATTAAAATTTTTAATTTTTAAATAAGATATGGTGATAAGAAAATCTCCTGTGCTGTTCAGCTGCAAAAAAAATGAACTTAGAAAAGGGATTGATGATCGAAACCTTCTATGATTTCACATTAGGAAAGAAATGAAGTTTTCTACAACATTAGGTTGTTCCATTAACAGAAGAAAAATAACAAAGTAACTTGTATCAGGAGTCCAGAAGCTCAATATTTCCTAATTTAGAATTGATAGAAGTACAGAATGTTTTTGAGTTGGAATGTATGCCAGAGTGCTTAGTCTGATTTGTAAGTGAGAAAGCTGAGACCCAGAGAGATTAATTAAATCTTGTTTGCTTGGATTTGCAACCATGCCCCAAGATTCCCCAGCATGCTGTATTTCCTAGCATTATCTTGTCACCCTCATTCCTTTCAGTTTTGTATTTTCAATCATGAGATAATCATGTTGTTTAGGAATGGAGCCAAATAAATCCTTTCCTTGGCTGAACTTTTGTCTATTGTTCCCACCTGAGACTCTAGGAAATCAGGTTTAGCTGGCTGGTCCCATGACCTGAAAAAGTGGTTCTGTCACCGTTTCATTCCATGCCAACCTGATTTTATTTTCTGCCTTGGTTCTCTCTACGACTTTAGAAGGCAAGAGCGGGCTTCTCTGGTGGCTTAGTGGTTAAGAATCTGCCTGCCAATGCAGGGGACATGGGTTCGAGCCCTGGTCTGGGAAGATCCCACATGCCGCGGAACAATTAAGACCATGCGCCACAACTACTGAGTCTGCACTCTAGAGCCTGCAAGCCACAACTGCTGAGCCCATGTGCCACAACTACTGAAGCCCACGCTCCACAATAAGAGAAGTCACCACAATGAGAAGCTCACGCACCACAACGAAGAGTAGACCCCGCTCGCCACAACTAGAGAAGGCCCGTGTGCAGCAAAAAAGACCCAACGCAGCCAAAAATAAATAAATTAAATAAATAAATTTATAAAATAAAAAAGAAGAAGACAATAGCAACAAGTAGCACCATCCACAATCCACCTGTATACCTAGACTAAGTTTGGCAGGTATAGTGATTATGTTTCTGATGATCTCTGTGTAGACTTGGGGTTGTTTGAGTGAAGGTGCTTTTGTGGCTGAGGTGTTGTACTAGAAGTTAGATGCAGCTGAGCTTCGGGTAAATTTCCTGAAGGAGGGACGTAAGCAGATTTAGTAAAGTGTTTAAGTATTCCGAGCCTAACATTTTCTGAATTTTGAAATAACAACACACAAGTTCCTTTGGCTTCAGTGTAATACAGATCAAGCATAATAAATACATCAAGAGAGAATTAAGCCAATTGTCAACATTTGAGTACATTTAGTTGGTAAGAGAAAAAAAAACACCCAGAATTAGTCACGATCCAAACTTTTCTCCAGGTAATTTTCTTCCTTTTCTACATATGTCTATTCCATAATTTGACTGGTTTTTGTCATTTTTTCTAATCTTGAAGCAGGTGCAATGGGATATGAGATATTCAAGTCATTTCTGCAGCTTTCTTATTCAACTTCTGGTGGGTAGATAGAATTCTGCCCCAACCTCCAGGACCCAACATGTTTTCTCTCCTCTTTGTCTATTTTTCTCAAGGATTAATCTGAGATTGATGGGTACATGGGGAAAAAAACACTCCTGGTTATTTTTTCCTACCATATGTCTAATTGCATTTGTTTTGTCATCCTTAGGATTACCAAGAGGCTTCCAATTTGAAACAATTTGTAACTCGATTTTTATTGAAAGAGACCTTGAATCAACTGCAGTCTCTCCAGAACTCTCTGGAATGTGCCATGGAAATTACTGAGGAGCAAACTCGTCAAGAAAGGCAAGTTAAATGCTTTCATATGATGTGTCTTTAGTGACTCCATGTTTATGAAAGACCAGTTGAAGGGCATCATACTTAAACTAGTAAAAACTAAAAATGAGAATGAATAGATTTAAATGGAATGGCAGGGACCTCCAATGGATACTAGCCTTATATTTTCCTCTAGAAAAGACCATTCTCCTTTTTCTTTTACTATCCATCATTTATTCAACAAATTTTAATTGAGAATTTAATAGATGGAGAAGACTTTACAATTTGCTGTGATAATGTAAAGATACATTTTACAAAGTCCCAATTCTTAAGGAGGCTAAAGTCTATTACATAAATAAAATATGAACACTAAAACTATAATGCAAGCTACAAGTGATAAATACCTCAGAGAAGGGGAAATATATTGCCAAGAGATTTCAGAAGAGTAAAAGATTTAGTATAGATAGACATGAAAGACAGTTTCATGGAGTTTCCTGATGACATTTGAGCTAATCTTCTTAATGAGTATACTTGAAAATTACGGAAATGATGGAGAAAAATCTTATAGGCTCAGTGAATCTAGATATAGCAGGAGACTTGAGAATTCAAGAAGCCTAATTATTTAAGGAAATAAAGAAAAGTGAATGATGGGAGAAACTTTCAAAATTCAATGCCACTAATTGAGAAGATAAGTAGTGATAATATAGTAGTTGTATAAATAATGGTACTAATGCTAAAGATAAACTTGAATTAGAAATGTGTAAAGCAGACATCAGAATAATTCCAAACAACAGTTGGTAATTTCTTGAGTTATAATTTTTACCTTGCAAGCCAGAGAAGAGCTTGGCAAAACTCTTGCTTATGCAACAAATTTTTGCATGTGCAGTGGCTTATCTAACTTCTGCATTTTAAGTTATAGAGAACCACACAGTAAGTTTTTTGAACAGGCTGATAAGAGACTGCTCAGTAGGCCAATTTTTTAAGACAAATTAATGGGTACATAATTATTAGGACGTATCAGAAAAACAGTGGAATTTTCAATTTTATGTTTATAATGTCAAAATGAGTGAGCACCACCAAATTCTAACAAAAAAGCCTGTAATCTCAGATCTAATGAGCTTGTGCAGCTGATGAACATTGATATGCACTCTCCAATGGATCTGCATGGCATTTCACTTATAAACTTAGTATTTTCTTCACTGTATTGGGTGATTCCATATCAAATGGCAAAGTGTAACAATTAGCTTTAGAGAAGCAACAACCCATCTCCTCAGGTTTGAACAGAGGATAACTGAATGTCTTGAAGCACAATGAAATTGATTTCATGTTCCTGATGAGAAAATGAGGCCTGATTTGTTGTCTTTTGTTCAGGTTTTCTTGAGGTAAAATGGATTGTCCATTTTTAGACTCAATCTTTTGCCACCTGAGAAGAGGCTTGAAAAAGGATTCTGTTCCCTTTCTTCACCTGCACTTTGGTTTTTATTTTCTATAGTCACCTTGTACAAATTTGCATTCTACATTCACCACCATAGAGTGAATGCATAATGAACAACTATTCCTTGTGTTAGGCCACAGGCTAGCCTTGAACTCCTGTGACTGCTGCCAACAGCTGCACTGCAGCTGTGTTTAATGAGAAGGAGCATAAGAGTTTAAGGAAATTAGAAGACACTAGAGAATTAATGAATCTTTTATTTCTAGGTTTCTAGCTCAAAAACAGCTTAGAAGAATGGAAAATATTACAGATCTAATATCAGTTTGGGAGAGTGCTATTGAATAGAATTTGGCTAAGGCACCCAGAGATGCCCAAATCTCACCACAAATCCACGATACTCTTCCCAGGGAGGTTTCTATAAAAAAATACACAAACAAGCAAATAGAAAACAAAGTTCCACTATGGGTTTGTGTCCATAATATCCAACGTGAAGTCTCTGGTTACTCTGACTGAAGCATGTTTGTGTCCATAATATCCAATGTGAAGTCTCTGGTTACTCTGACTGAAGCATGTTTGTGTCCATAATATCCAATGTGAAGTCTCTGATTACTCTGACTGAAGCATGCGAATTAGGCCCAAGCATACAGGGACTCTATCTCTGTTCCCAAGGCTCCATCTTCCTATCAGCTAGCCACCAGAAACCAAAGTGAAGAGAGCCCCAGGGGCCTCATCATTGGAAAAAAGACAAAGAGAAGAAAGATGGCTGCCCTTTTTCCTATGATATCAAATAAGAAACAAGTGAAGGAGCCTCATAGGGAGATAAGACCTGAATTGGATCTTTTGGGTAGATTTGCAGAATGATATCTCCCTGAAGGGAGGGTTGTCCTCATCTACGCTATATTACCCATCTTCTCTCATCTGGCTAACTCATCCTCCTACTTTGTTTGGTCTCTGTTTGGACAGAACTTTCTCTAGGAAGCTTTCACTGCTCACAAAACAGAATTTTATACCTACCTCCCACTCCACTACTCCCGTTAGTACCCTCTACTTATATCTACTTACGATCTCAGTTCCTTAATTATCTCCCCCATTAGACTTTGAGTTTCTAGATGGCAGGGACTTTTTCTTGTTTCCCTATACCTGGCATAGCTACATGTTAAATATATAAAACTGAATAAATCAAAGGGGATTCCAGGTAAAGCGAGCCATATAGAAGAGCAGTGGATATGGACCTGGGACAGTGGAAAGACCAACTTATCTGGAATCTTGGGTCAGGATAGGTCTTCAAAGCTAAACAGATGCATTTAGACTTCATATGATCAGAGATTATCATTGGTGGTTGTAAAGAAAGGAGAAATATAGTAAAAATGGAGTTTAAGGGAAATAGTCTCATAGTAGTATGTAGTAAAGATTTGGGGGAGAAGAGAAGAAGCTCAGAGAGGAGAGGTCAAATAAGTATATCCAAAAATTCATTAGTGTTTTTATACCATAAAGGAAGATTCCATGAGGCTCTGTGCAGTCAAAAGTTGCAACCCACAGATATCTTTAAAAATTCCACATTTGTAATAATTTGCTACCTCTCAGCATCAATATTACTTCGGGGCTTAACACTTGTGAAACCTAAGGATACAATGACTTGCTGAAATATAGAAAAAATTGAGAAGTCATCTATTCTAGCTATCAACCCCAAGGAGGAATCACACAGTATCATTCATCCTGCAGTAATGAGTTAGACATGCTGTGTTGAGCAAAATGTCTGTGTGTATTCATGTGAAAATGGCAATTCAGAAAGAAGAGATGCATACAGCTGGAATGCCACAGAAGTGAGATTTTTCAGATGGCGTTCTACAACACTCTTTATATCTGTCCTGGCCAGCTGGCTAAATGGAAGCCACTTTAATCCCATGTCGTTTGAAAGTACCCAATAGACGACAAGAATTATCATTAGTTTATACTAAAGTTTTCCTCTAGAGGACCCTTGTCTTCTTATATAAACCATTCTTCCTCAAACAAACTAGGTTTCTAGGAACACAGTTTAATTATATGTGAATTTCTTTTTTATAATGAAATCTGCAAGTTTGTTCTATTTTCCAAAGTTCTTCTTTATTCAGAAAAACAACTAATTCCTTCTGGCTTGGAAGTTATTTTTCATGGTTGTTTATTACAGAAGTAAGGGAAGGCTTTAATTTCACATATAGGTGATTATAAAGTTCAGACAACTTAAATTCCCTTATCTTGAACATAAAGAAGGAATGCTCTAAATCACTTCCTCCTATGTAGTAAAGATTTGGGAGAGAGGAGAAGTTACTAGAAAGTTGATTTTTTTTTTTAATATGCCATAGGAAAATCTAGAGGGAAGTGTAGTTAGATTGGAGAGTAAACATAGAATATTAGTTTTGCTCCCTCCCTAAACCCTTCAAAAATGGCATTAAGAGTGTCTGGATAAAAAGGAGTCATAAACCCACAAAGATAAGAAGGATAGAAGAAAAATGATATAGAAGCTTGGAACATGAAAAGAAGGTGAATCTAGCGGTAACTGATTTAGAAGATCTGAGAAAGCTGAAACATAAGCAGCTGGTGTAAGAAGCCAAGATGCAATCCAACTGGTATCACAAAACCTCAGAAAGCCTCAAGAATTAGCTTCACCATGTGCAACTGATAGTGGGGATGAAAGTGAGGTTGACATATTGTTGAAAGCTCCACCCAAAGCTTTATATTGACTGCCTCTCCCCAGCCCTTGAGGAAGCCTAGAGGTATACTCTTTAGAGTAGGTGAACAGATTTACACTGGCACAACTGGGTGTCAGAGCACAGTTCTAAAAAATGAGGCATTAACTGAAAGTCTCCATACTGAACAGTGAGATTTGAAACCCCCTCAGAATCCTGTGTTCCCAGAGGACTGGCAGTTGGGCTTATTCCCTCCAGTTGGGACCTCCTTCTTTTAGCGATCTCATCAGTCTTAGAGAAAATACTTAAAAGTACTGGGAGTCAGTGTCCTCCAATGAACAGGCCAAGCCAGGCCACCCTACAATGGAGGCTGCAAGTTGGCAGTCCCCAACATACACATATAGATTCCAATCATTCCTGTGGTTCCTTCCTCTGAGATAAGCAGGGACAACCAAGAGAACAAGTCAAACACAAGAAACAAAACTTGAAACAGAAATATCCAGGGAGCAGAAAACTTCAGAAAGTAAATCATCAATACCCTCAAAAATCAGAGAAGATATTGCATTTATGAATTAAGGGCAGGATGTTATTTTAAAAAAAGAATATTGAAAGCACAGAAAACAGTTATTGGAAATTCTGATTGTAGAAATGAAAACCTATGAGGAATATTTGGAGATAAAAGTGTGATGACATTTTCTAGAAATAGAACACAGGAGAGACATTATCAAAGAAATAATTTTCAGAACAAGGACATGAGTTTCCAGGTTGATAGAACAGACTAAGAGCCATTATAACGAATAATAAAAGTCACACGCCAAGTCATGCCATTATGAAATTTCAGAATACTGGAGATGAAGAGAAGTGTCTAAAAACTCCCAGAGAGAAAAACCCAAATGATAAAGAAAACACTATATTTTTCAATAATGAGACTGGAAGCTAAAATTCAATCAAGCAACTTCAAAATTTGAATGGAAAAGATTTGCAACCTAAAATTCTTTACTCCATAAAACCACTAATAATGCTGGAGGAAAAATTAAAGTATTTTTATACATGCAGTGTCTCAAGAATTTTGCCTCTCATGGTATTCCATTTCTTCTGAAGCAATTGGAGGCATTTTCTCTCCAAAACAAAGGAATAAACTAAGAGAAAAATGAAATCCAGTTTAAAAAAAAAAGAAAGATAAAGGCAGAGGTGGGGTGGGGAGGGAGAATCCAAAATAGGAGAGAGGCTAAAGGAATCTTATTTTGGGTGTGGGGGGTTGCATATAACAGAGGGCGAAAAGTGGCTTAATCACATAAGAGCTTATTATTTCCTGCTAAAGAGCCTGATGGTGGGCAGTCTAAGGCAAGTATGGCAGCTCTACAGATTTATCATAGATTTCCTCTCTTTTTCACATCTTCGTACATGACTTACATTTGCAAGTTTACCTCATGCCAAAGCTGGTTGTTGGAATTCCAGATACCATGTTCATATTCCAACCAGGAAAGAAGTATAAGGAAAGAATAGGCAGCCTCTCAGCTCAATTCTTCCTTTTAAACAGCCTTCCTGGAAGTTCCTTACATTTCCATGTATATATCTTTGGCCTGAGCTTTTCATATAGGGAATTTGATACCTAAAGCCTAAACTGAAAAAGAAAGAGATAGCAAAAAGTTCACCACAATAAGTCTAGTTACCATCTGTCACCATATTGTTATTACAATATTATTGAATATATTCCCCATGCTGTACATTTCATCCCTGTGACTCATTTATTTTGTAACTGGAAATTAGTACTTCTTAATCTCCCTCACCTATTTCACTCTTCCCATCTCCCCTCCCCTCTGGCAACCACCAGTTTGTTCTCAGTAACAGAGTCTGATTCTATTTTGTTATGATTGTTCATTTTGTTTTTGAGATTGCATATATAAGTGAAATCATATGGTCTATCTTTCTCTGACATACTTCACTTAGCATAATTCTTTTTTGATGACTGAGGAATATTCCATTGTGTGTGTGTGTGTGTGAATATATATATATATATAAACACAAATATATATACATATGTATGTATATATATACATATGTCATATATGTAAATAGACACACACAGACACACACACACACACACATATCCATTCATCTACTGATGGACACTTAGGTTGCTTCCATATCATGGCTATTGTAAAAAAAAAATACTGCAATGAACACAGGGGTGTGTATATCTTGTCAACATTTTTTAAAGTTAATTAATTTATTTATATTTTATTTTTGGCTGTGTTGTGTCTTCACTGAGGTGAGCGGGGGCTACTCTTCATTGTTGTGCACGGGCTTCTCATTGCAGGGGCTTCTCTTGTTGTAGAGCATGGGATCCAGGCATGCAGGTTTCAGTAGTTGTGGCTCATGGGCTCAGTAGTTATGGCTCACAGGCTCTGGAGAGCAGGCTCAGTAGTTGTGGTTCATGGGCTTAGTTGCTCCATGGCTTGTGGGATCTTCCCGGACCAGGGCTCAAACCCACGTCCCCTGCATTGGCAGGCAGATTCTTAACCACTGTGCCACCAGGGAAGTACCTCTTTTCAACTTTTCAAATTATAGTTTTTTTTCCTTTGGAAAAACATTCAGATGTGGAATTGATAGATCATATGTAGTTCTATTTTTAATTTTTTGAGGAGCATCTATAATATGTTCCATAGTGTCTGTACCAATTTGCATTCCCACCAGCAGTGCACGAGGCCCCCCTTTTCTCTACAACATTACTAACAGTTGTTTATTGTTGCCCTTTTGATAACAGCCATTTTGAAGGGTGGGAGGTGATATCTCATTGTGATTTTGATTTTCATTTCCCTGATGATTAGTGATGTTGAGCATCTTTTCATATGTCTGCTGGCCATTGCTATGTCTTCTTTCAAAAAATGTCTGTTCAGGTCCTCCACGCATTTTTATTGACTTGTTTGTTTTTCTGATGTTGAGGAGTTGTACGAGTTAGTTGTGTATTTTGGATATTAACCCCTTATTAGTTATATCATTTTCAAATATCTTCTCCCATTCAGTAGGCTGCATTTTCATTTTGTTGATAGTTCCCTTCACTGCACAAGTTATTTAGTTTGATGCAGTCCCATTCATTTATTTTTCATTTTGTTTCTCTTGCTGAGGATACAGGTATGAAAAATATTGCTAAGAATGATGTCAAAGAACTTACTGCCTATGTTTTCTTCTAGGAGTTTTATAGTTTTGGGTCTTGCATTTAAGTCCTTAAACAATTTTGATTTTTCTTTATTTTTCTTTTTGGTATATGGTGTTATAAAGTAGTCCAGTTTGATTCTTTTGCATGTAGCTGTTTTCCCAACATTTATTGAAGAAGCTGTCTTTTCTGCCATTGTATATTCTTGTCTCCTTTATCCTAGGTTAATTAATCATGTAAGGGTGAGTTTATTTCTACCTCTCTATTCTGCTCCATGATCTAGCTGTCTGTTTTTGTGCCAGTACAATATTGTTTTGATTACCATAGCTTTGTAGTACATTTTGAATTCAGAGAGCATGACACCTCCAACTTTGTTCTTCTTTCTCAAGATCGTTTAGGTTATTCAGGGTCTTTTGTGTTTAAATACAAATTTTAGAATTATTTATTTTAGCTCTGAGAAAAATACCATTTTTATTTTGATAGAGATTGCACTGAGTCTTTATATTTCCTTGGGTAGTATGGTCATTGTAACAATATTAATTCTTCCAATCATTGAGCACAGTATATCTTTTCATTTGTGTTATCTTCAGTTCATCAATATCGTACATTTTTCTGACTGTAGTACTTTTACCTCTTTGGTTAGATATATTCCTAGAAATTTTAATCTTTTTGATACAATTGTAATAAATGGGCTTGTTTTCTAAATTTCACTTTCTGATAGTTTGTTGTTAGTATATAGAAACATTGTTAGTGTATAGATTTCTGTATAGTATTTTTTTTATCCTGCAAATTTACTAAGTTCATTTATTAGTTCTAGTAGGTTTTCTGGTGGCATCTTTAGGATTTTCTATATATAGTATCATGTCATCTTCAGTGAAAGTTTTCCTTTTTTCTTTACAATTTGGATTCTCTTTTTGTCTGATTGCTTTGGCTACGATTTCCAATACTATATTGAATAGAAGTTGTGAGTGGGCATCCTTATCTTGCTCTTGATCTTAGAGGAAATACTCTCAGCTTTTCACCATTAAGTATGATGTTAGCTGTGGGTTGTCATATATGGCCTTACTTTGTTGAGGAATATTCCCTTTATATCCACTTTCTGGAGAGTTTTTATCATAAATCGTTGTTGAATTTTGTTAAAAGACTTTTCTGCATCTATGAGATGATTATATGAATTTTATTCTTCAATTTCTTAATGTAGTGTATCACATAGATTGTTTTGATATTGAATCATCCTTACATACCTGGGATAAATACCACTTGATCATGGTGTATGAGTCTTTTGTTGAATTTAGTTTGCTAATACATTGTGAAGGATTTTTGCATCTATGTTCATCAGTGATATTGGCCTGTAATTTTCTTTTTTCAAGGTGTCTTTGGCTGGTTTTGGTATCATGGTGATGCTGGCTTCATAGAATGAGTTCAGAAGCTTAACTTCCTCTGCAATCTTTAGAATAGTTTGAGAAGGATTGGTGTTGATTCTTCTTTAAGTGTTTGCTAGAATTCACCTGTGAAGCCATGTGGTCCTAGACTTTTGTTATTTGGGAGGTTTTTAGTTTTTTTGATTGCTGATTTAATTTTATTACTGGTAATTTGTCTGTTTATATTTTCTATTTTTTCCTGATTCATACTTGGGAGATTGTATGTTTCTAGGAATTTGTCCATTTCTTTTAGGTTTCCCAATTTGTTGGCAAGTATTTGTTCTAGTAATCTCTTAATGGTCCTTTGTATTTCAGTGATGTTAGTGGTATCTTCCCCCCTTTTTTTTTTCTTCTGATTTTATTGGTTTTATTGATTTGGGCCCTCCTTTTTTTCTTGATGAGTCTGGATTAAGGTTTATCAATTTTGTTTATCTTTTCAAAGAACCAGCTCTTACAAGTTCCCTAGTATTATTGTATTACTGTCAATTTCTCCCTTTATGTTTGTTAATATTTGCTGTATGTATTTAATTGCTCCTATGTTGGGTGTGTATACATTTACATTTGCTATATCTTTTTATTTAATTGATTTTTATCATTATGTAATGTTCTTCTTTGTCCCTTTTTTACAATCTTTGTTTAAAGTCTATTTTGTCTGATGTAAGTACTGCTAACCCAACTATCTTTTCATTTCCATTTGCATGGAATACTTTTTCCATCCCTTCACTTTCAGCAACTGTATCTTTAGATATGAAGTGTGTCTCTTGTAAACAGCATATACAGGTCTTGTTTTTTTTTTTTTAAATCTATTAGGCCACTCTCTGTGTTTTCATTAGAGGATTTAGTTCATTTACATTTAAAGTAATTATTGATAGATATGTACTTATTGCCATTTTGTCAATTGTTTGGGGGTTTTGTATAGTTCTTTTTAGTAACTTAGCTCTTTCGCTATTTTCCCTTTTGATTTGATGAATATTTTAATGCTATGTTTGGATTCCTTTCTTTTTTGTGTGTGTATATCTCTTTATAGATTTTTGGTTTGCAGTTCCCATGGCATTTATATATAATAACCTATATATATATCTGTGATTATTTAAACGTGCTGATCTCTTAAGTTGAAACACATTCTAACAACAACGCATTTTTACTCCCCCTGCCACATTTAATGTTTTTGACTTCATATTTTATATCCTTTTCTTTTGTAAATCTCTTAACTACTTATTGTGGTTATAAATGATTTTACTACTTTTGTCCTATAACCTTATTACTAGCTGTATAAGTGGTTGATCTACCACCTTTACTGCATATTTTCCTTTACCAATGAGATTTTCTTTTCATAATTTTCATATTTCTAGTTGTGGTCTTTCCTTTTTCACTTAGAAAAGTCCCTTTAACATTTGTTGTAAAGCTAGATTAGTGATGCTGAACTCTTAGGTTTTGCTTGTCTGTAAAACTCTTTATCTCTCCTTCAAATATGAATAATAGCATTGCCGGGTAGAGTCTTCTTGATTGTAAGTTTTTTCTTTCATCACTTTAAATGTATCTTACCACTTGCTTGTGGCCTGAAAAGTTTCTGCTGAAAAGTCAGCTGATAGTCTTATGGGAGTTCCCTTGTGCATAACTAGTTGCTTTTCTCTGGCTGCTTTTAAGATTCTCTTTTTATCTATAATCTTTTGCCATTTAAATTACAGTTTGTCTTGGTGTGGATCTCTTTGAGCTCATTTTGTTTGGGATCCTCTATTCTTACTAGACTTGGATGTCTGTTGTTTTTTCTCAGATTATGGAAGTTTTTAGCCTTTATTTCTTCAAGTAAGTTTTCTTCCTCTGTTTCTCTTTTCCTTCTGGGCCCTCTGTAATGGTAATGTTAGTTACCTTGATGGTGTCCCAGAGTTCTCTTAAACTATTTTCATTTTCTAAAATTATTTTTCCTTTTTTCTGTTCAGCCTTGGTGATTTCCACTACTCTGTCTTCCAGGCACTTATCCATTTCCTCCTGTATCATCTACTCTACTCTTGATTCCCTCCGTGTATTTCTATTTAAGTTATTGTATTCTTCAGCTGTGTTTAGTTTTTTTATCTAACTGAAATTCCTCACTGTGTGCATCCATTCTTCTCCTGAGTTTGTTGAACCTCTTTATGATTATTAGCTTGAACTCTTTATTGGGTAGTTTGCTTATCTCCACTTTGCTTAGTTCTTCTTCTGGTGTCTTATCTTGTTCCTTCGTTTGGAATATATTCCTCTGTCACCTCATTTTGCCAAATTCTTTGTTTTATTTCTATGTATTAGGTAGGTCAGTTATGTTTCCTGATCTTGAGGAAGTGGACTTCTATAGAAGACATCATATTGGGCCTGGCAAAACACTTGCCTCTGTTCACCAGAGCTATATACTCTAGGCATACCCACTATGTGGGCTGCATGGGCCCTTCTGTTATAGTGGGACCAATTACTATGGGTGTACTGGCAGGTGGGGCTTTTCTCTGGCCCAGTTGGCTACTAGGCCCAGCTTTGTAGTAGCTGATGGGCAGGGCCAGGTCCCAGTGTGGCTAGCTGCATGGTCTGGGGAGTCCCAGGGCTGGTGCCAGTCCACTGTTGGGCAGCATTGGGTTTCAGGGCAGATAGCTGTGTGGTCCAAGGTACCTGGGACTGGGACAGACCAGGTCCTGGGGCAGATGGTGGGAAGAGCTGGGTCTCTTGTGGCTGGCTGCTGGGTTTGTGGTTCCCAGGATGGATGCCAATTTGCTAAAGTACAGGTAAACCCCCAGCACTAATATGCGAGAGGGAGGATTCCAAAATGGTGCTTGCCAGCACCAGTGTCCTTGTGGTAGAGCAGGTTCCTAAAAAAGGTTGCTACCACTCTCTGTATCCCTAGGGAGAGTTGCAGTTACCTCCTGCCTCTCTGGGAAGCTCTCCAAGATCAGCTGGAGAGCTTGGGTATGACCCAGGATTCTTTTAAATTACTCTTTCACTGTGGATCTCAGATTGTGTGAGATTTTGTTTGTACCCTTTAAGAATGGAGTCTCTGTTGCCTACAGCCCTCCAGGTCTCCTGTATGCAAGCACCACTGGCTTTCAAAGCCAGATGTTCTGGGGGCTCATCTTTCCAGTAAAGAACCCCAGGCTTGGGAGCTCAATGTGGTAGTTGGACCCCTTTCTTCTTGGCAAGAACCTCTGCAATTGTGGTTTTCTTTCTCTTTGTGGGTTGCCTACCTAGGGGTGTGGATCTTGACTATACTGCATCTCCATTTGTCCCACTCATCTCATCGTGGTTCCTTTAGTGGTGGAAAATCTTTTCTTTTAGTCTTCAGATTGTTGCTGTCAATAGTGGCTCTGTAAATTGTTGTAAGTTTGTTGTGCCCATGGGAGGAGGTGAGCTCAGAGTCTCCCTACTTTACCATCTTGGTCACACCTCCCCAAGAGATAGTATTGTTATATATAGATAAACACAAATAAACACTTGTTGAAAAGTGTTGCCTTTGTATAAGGAGAATGAGGGCACAATATGGTGAAGGGGAGAACCTGTTTGTAGAAAAAAGTTTATAGAATTATTTGACTTTTTAACTATATGGATATTTAGCTTTGATTTAAACAGTTAAGTTAAAAACTGAATAAAAGGAAAAACAAACTCCATAGGTGTTCTCAAACTAAACAAAATACTATGGAAGTGTACAAATAAGCATTCTTTCCATTGATAATTTGGGCAATAAAAGAAACTAGTTTTTCTTAAATTACAAATCAAGGTATGATTTTTTACTCAAACTTTTAAATTACAAGAATAAAAAAAGCCCAATGTATTTTCTTTTTTTTTCTGCTTAATAACTTTAAAAATAATTTATTGAAGTATAGTTGATTTACAATGTTGTGTTGGTTTCAGGTGTACAGCAAAATGATTCGGTTATATATATATATATTTTTTTCTTTCTCAGATTCTTTTCCTTTATAGGTTATTACAAAATATTGAGTTTAGTGAGAGGAGGTGAGCTCAAGGTCCTTCTACTCTGCCATGTTCCCCCCTCTTTTCCTTAGTTTCACTTATAATGCCACATTACCAGGTATCTCTAGACCATGTTGCCAAGCCATAGTTCTCATAAATTTTCATTTCACTACACTAGAAAATATTTGTGTCTGATCTTTGAAGATGTGTTCCTTGAGGTAAAAGACTGAAGCCCTGACACTGAGGTTAAATATTGTCTTTGTTGTTCAAGACAAGGGCCAACCAAACCAGAAGTCCTGTCGATTCAATGGCCTGGAAAACGATCAAGTCGTCGAGTCCAGAGACACAAAATCTTCTCCCCCAACAGCCCTCAGTTTAATGTCTATGGTGCAGGTAATGAAACTTTGTCATTTTTCTTGAAGTTGACTCAATTGTATCTTCATATTGACTTATTTAAAAAGGACCAAAAGGCAGCTAAAACAATAATAATGGAATGCTTTTCTTACACCGAACAAGTTTGTCTGAAACCAAAGTGGTAAAGGTCTAAGATATTAAGAACTAGGGTGGTGATCCTAATCATCAGTTCTGTCAGAATCCTAGCAGTTGTACTTGGGCAGTACACAGAGACATGTTGGGTAGGGAAGAAAGTGACTCAATCACCTAATATGTGAAAGACTTAAGACCTATAGAAATCATCATCATCTCCAAGCAAAGGAGGTGCCCTTTAGTCTGCACCCTAATCCCAGATCCCCAAGCCTAGTTAAGCATACTCTAAATTCATTTTAGAAAAAGGTTATTGTTTCCTTTCATAACAGGACTAAAATTATAGTGGCTTTTGAAGTGCATAATGTAGTATATGATTGAGACCTCAATAATATTCATTAGGTCATCATATTTTAACCATGTAATTTATATTAATTACTTTAAAATACTTTGAAATATGAAAATTTATGTTGTTAAGTAGAGTAATTTTTATAAAGTATGAATATATATGCATATGTATGTATATATGTATCTGTATGTACCTGCACATATCACTTGAACATGTCATTTTAACATAAATGAATATTTAAATATCTACCATTTCAGAAAATCAATGTATAGATATAGTCTGTATTTACACAGATTGTACTTGAAAGATTTCAAAGTGCTTTCTTGAACACTGTCTTATTTTATCCTAACACCTTATAAGATAGATGTTAGTATCTCCATCTCCCCAGAAAGTAAAGCTATTTGTCTAGGGGTAAAGGATCATTAGTCATTTTTTACAGTGAAACAACCTCAAAATCTCAGTGATTACAACTGGAAATATTTGGTTCTTTTCTCTCATGGGTCTATGTTTGACTGTGATTTGAGTGATCTCAGCTGGATGTGGCTCCAGCTTGTAGGTTGGATTCAGCTCTACTCCTCATGTAGCTTCTTAGGATCAGGGACTACTTGGGGCAATATCTTCTCCTGGTCAGTATCAAAAGTACAGGAAAAATCATGAAGCTCATTTAGAACCACTGTAGTAGTGGCCACGATGGTGGAGTAGGAAGACACTGAGCTCACCTTCTCCCATGGTCACATCAGAATTACAACTATTTACAGAGCAACTATTGATGAGAAAGACAAGAAGACTAGCAGAAAAGATATTCCACAACTAGATACATTAAAAGGAATCACAACAAGATGGGTAGGAGGGGCAGAGAAGTGGTATGGTCAAGATCCATATACCTAAGAGGGTGACCCACAAATGAAATGATAATTACAATCACAGAGCTTCTCCACAAGTGAGCAAGGGGTTCAAGCCCCACATCAGGGTCTACAGCTTGGGGTTCTGCACCAGGAAATCAAACCCCCAGACATTTGACTTTGAAGGCCAGGAGGGTTCACCTTGGGGAGAGCCAGAAGGCTGTAGGATATAGAGACTCCACTCTTAAAATGTGCACAAAAATTCTCACATGCTCTGGGATACAGGTAAGAAGTAGTGACTTGAAAAGAGAATGAGTCAGACCTACCTGCTGATCTTGGAGAGCTTCCTGGAGAGGCAGGAAGCAACTGTAACTCATCCTGGGGACACAGACACTGGTGGCAGCTATTTTGGGGAGCTCATTCTACCACAAGGACACTAATGATGGCAGGCACCACTTTGGAATCCTTCTTCTAGCTAATTAGTGCTGAGACCTGTCCCTGCCCACCAGCTTGTGAGCACTAGAATTAAGATGCCTCAAGACAAGCAGCTAGTCAGGTGGGGACACAGGCTCACCCACCAGCAAGCTGGTTGACTTAAGAATCCCTGAGTCTACAGTGGCTCCAGGACCCAATCCTACTCACCAGAGGGCTCAGGACCTGGCCTCACCCACCAAAGCACTGGCACTAGCCTCAAGAAATCACAGGGCCCCACAGTCTGCCATTGGGACCCAACCTCATCCACAGTGGGTTGACACCAAATCTGGGAAAACCCCCCCACCAGGGGTCTGCAGCCAGAGACCCTGAGACATAGTTCTACTGACCAATGGGCTGGCACTAGCCCTAGGACTAGCCTCACCCACCATTGAGCAGGCACCAGCCCCAGGATCCCCTGGGACTTAGACCCACCCACCAACAAGCCTACACATCAACTCTGGTACCCTCAGGACCCAGAATTCAGAGACCCTGGAACCCGAGTCTGCCCACCAGTGAGCTGGAATTAGGATTGGTATGCTCAAGGCCTCATTGCAGCCCACTAGTAAGCTGACTCCAACCCTTTAGGCCTCAGCTCTGAGACACCAGCTCTGAGACACCTTGAACCCCTCAGCCAGCTGCCCTGGGATCCAGCCTCACTCATGAGCAGGCTGACACCAGCTTTGGGACATCCTGGACCCTGCAGCAAGCCATGTCTGGAACTTGCCTCATACACGAGTAGGGCAAGACTAGATCTGGCACCTGTGGCCCTACAGCCACCCACCTCAGCACCAAGATCCACCTGCCACTGGTCCAGCACTAGCCCCAGGAATCCCAGGACACTGTGGTCAGCCATGTCATGACCAGCCCTTGCCCACAAGTAGTTGGCATCCTCTGCCCAAGGCAAGGCCTGGCAATCAACCAGACAGGGGCTAGCCACACCAACTAGATCAGCCACAGTAGTCAGTCAGCCAAAATGGAAGGACCCGCACAACACAAAAAGGGGGCACTCCTAAAGCATGTAGCTCTGGTGACCATAGAGGAGTGCACCACAGGTACACATAGGACATCTCCTACAAAAGGACACCTCTTCAAAGTCAAGAAATGTAACAAACCTCCCAAATACTTAGAAATAAAAACAGCAAATTGGGCAAAATGAGGTGATAGAGGAATTAGTCCCAAATGAAGGACCAAGATAAAACTCCAGAAGAAGAACTAAGTGAAGTGGAGGTTAGTGATGTATCTGATAAAGAGTTCAAGTTAATTATCATAGAGATGTTCAAAGAACCTGAGAGAAGAGTTTGGATAAACAAAACAGAGGGAAATGTCAGAAGTCAGAAGTTTTTACGAAGAGATAGAAATGTCAGAAGTTTTTACAAAGAGATAGAAAATGTAAAGAAGAACCAAACAGAGATGAAGTATACAAAACTGAAATTAAAAATGCACTAGAAGGAATTAAAAATGCACTAGAAGGAATCAACAATAAATTGGATACTACAGAGGAACAAATCAGCAAGCTGGAAGACAGAGTAGTGAAATCACTCAAGCTGAATGGAAGAAAGGAAAAAAAAAGAAATAGAACTATTTATGAGACCACTGGGACTACATCAAGTGTACTAATATTTGAATTATAGGGGTCCCAGAAGACAATAGAGAGAGAGAAAGAGAAAAGAAATAGAACTATTTATGAGACCGCTGGGACTACATCAAGTGTACTAATATTTGCATTATAGGGGTCCCAGAAGACAATAGAGAGAGAGAAAGAGAAACAGGCAGAGAACATAGTTGAACACAGTACTGACACCTTCCCTAATTTGGGAAAGGAAACAGTAATTCAGGTCCAGGAATGACTGAAAGTTCCAAACAGGTTCAACCCAAAGTGACACACTGAGAAGCATTATAATAAAATGGCAAAAATTAAAGATGAAGAGACAATATTAAAAGCAGTAAGGGAAAAGCAACAAATTACATATAAGGGAACTCCCATAGGCTATCAGCTTACTTATCAGCAGAAACTCTTCTGGCCAGGAAAAGTGACATGATACATTTAAAGTGATGAAAGGGGAAAACCTGTAAACAAGAATACTCTATACAGCAAAGCTTTCATTCAGATTTGAAGAAGAGATCAAAAGTTTTACAACAAGAAAAAGCTAAAAGACAGCATCACCACCAAGCCAGCTTCACAAGAAATGTTAAAGGGACTTTTCTAAGCAGAAAAGAAAAAGCCACAACTAGAAATATGAAAATTATGAAAGGAGAAATCTCATTAGTAAAGGGAAATATGTAGTAAGATAATAAATCAACCACATATAAAGCTAGTAGGAAGGTTAATGGATAAAAGTAGTAAAATCATCTATATCCACAATAGTTAGGGGATATAAAATACAAAAATGTAAAATATGATGTCAAAAACATTAAATGCGGGCATGGGAGTAAAAATGCAGAGTTGTTAAAATGGGTTTGAACTTAAAAGATTAACAACTTTTAATAGTCACGGATATATATATATATATATATATGACTATTTAAAGTCACGGATATATATATATATATATATATATATACACTGATATATTTATATATATATATATAGGTGACTTTAAATAGTCATATATATATATATATATATATAAAACTCATGGTAACCACAAGCCAAAAATCTATAATAGATGTACACACAACAAAAGAGAAAGGAATACAAACATAACATTAAAGATCAAATCACAAGGGAAGTCATCAAATCATAAGGGAAGGGAGCAAAAAAAAGAAGTAAGGAACAAAAAAGAACTTTAAAAATCCCAAAACAATTGACAAAATGGCAATAAGTACACACCGATTGATAATCTCTTTAAATGTCAATAACTAAGTGCTCCAATCAAAAGGCATAGAATGGCTGCTTGGAAACCAAAACAAGATCCATAGGTATGCTGCCTATAAGAGACTCACTTTAGATCTAAAGACACAGACAGACTGAAAATGAGGGGATGGAAAAAAGATATTCCATGCAAAAGAAAATGCAAAAAAACCTAGGGTAGCAATACTTATATTAGACAAAGTATGCTTCAAAACAAAGACTGTAAAAAGAGAAAAAGGACATTACATAATGATCAAGGGATCAATCCCAGAAGAAGATATAACAAAAGTAAATATATATAAACCCAACGTAGGACACCTAAATATGTAAAGCAAATATTAACAGACATAAAGGGAGAAATTGATGATAACACAATAATACTAAGGGATGACTTAAACACCCTATTTACATCAATGGACAGATTATCCAAACAGAAAATCAATAAGGAAACACTGACCTTAAACAACACCTTAGACAAGATGGATTTAACAGATGTATATATGGGACATTCCATCCAAAAGCAGCAGATTACACATTCTTTTCAAGGGCACATGGAACATTCTCCAGGATAGATCACATGCTAGGCCACAAAATAAGTCTCAGTAAATTTAGGAAGACTGAAATAATATTAAGCAACTTTTCAACCACAATGCTATGAGACTAGAAATCAAGAAAAAAAAGTGCAAATAAACACAAACACATAGAGGCTAAAGAATATGCCTATAAAAAAACAATGGGTTGCTGGAAAAATCAAAGAAGAAATCAAAAAATAAATGGAGACAAATTAAAATGGAAACACAATGATCAAAAATCTATGGGATGCAGCAGCAGCAGTTCTAAGAGGAAGTTTATAGCAATACAAGCTTACCTGAGGGAACAAGAAAAATCTCACATAAATAACCTTACCTTACACCTAAAGGACTAGGAAAGGAAGAAAAGACAAAACCTGAATTTATTAGAAGGAAAGAAATCATAAAGATCAGAGAGGAAATAAATAAAACTGAGACTTAAAAACAGTAAAAAAAAAAAACAAAACACCAAAAACAAAAGACCAATGAAAGCAAGAGCAGGTTCTTTGAAAAGATAAACAAAATTGATAAACCTTTATCAAGACTCATCAAGGAAAAGAGAGAGGACCCAAATCATTAAAATCAGAAATAAAACAGAAGTTATAACCAACACCAGAGAAATACAAAGGATCATAAGAGGTTACCATGAACAATTATATGCCAATAAAATGGACAATGTAGAAGAAATGAACATATTCAGAAGAAACAGAAAATATGAACAGACCAAATACCAGGAATGAAATTGAGACAGTAATAAAACTGCCCCCAAGAAACAAAAGTCCAGGAGCAGTTATCCTCACAGATGAATTCTACCAAATATTTAGAAAAGAGTTACCACCTATTCTTCTCAAGATATTCCAAAAAATTGCAGAGGAAGGGACACTTTCAAACTCATTCTGTGAGGCCAGCATCACCCTGATACCAAAACCTGAAAAGATATCACACACAAAAAGAAAACTTCAGGCCAATATGAACATAAATGTAAAAATCCTCAATAAAATGTTAGCAAACAAATTGAGCAATACATGAAAGGAATCATGAGCCATGATCAAGTAATATATTTATCTCAAGGATGCAAGGATGCTTCAATATCTGCAAAACAATCTATGTCATACATTATATTAAGAAACTAAAGAATAAAATTCATATAATCATCTCAATAACTGCAGAAAAGTTTTTGACAAAATTCAACATCCATTTATGATAAAAACTCTCCAGAAAGTGGATATAGAGGGAACATTTCTCAACAAAACAAAGGCCGTATATGACAACCCACATCATACTCAAAACAAAGGCCATATATTACAACCTACATCATACTCAATGGGGAGAAGCTGAAAGCATTTCCTCTAAGATCAGGAGCAAGACAAGGATGCCCACTCTCACGACTTCTGTTTAACGTAGTATTGGAAGTCCTAGTCACAGAAATCAGACTAAAAAAAGAAATAAAAGGAATGCATACTGAAAAGGAAGAAGTAAAACTGTCAATATTTGAAGATGATATGACACTATACATAAGAAATCCTAAAGACACCACCAAAAAGCTACCAGAACTCAACAATGAATTTGGTAAGGTTTCAGGTTACAAAACGAATATACAGAAATCTGTTGCATTGCTATACACTAAAAACATAGTATCAGAATATAAATTATGAAAACAATTCCCTTTATGGTTCCATCAAAAAGAGTAAAATGCCTAGGAATAAATCTAACTAAGGAGGTACAAGACCTGTACTTCAAAAACTGACGAAAGTAATTGAAGATGAGACAAACAGATGGATAGACATTTCTCCAAAAAAGATATACAGATTGCCAACAAACACATGAAAGGATGCTCAACATCACTAATCATTGGATAAATGCAAATAAAAACCACAATGGGGTATCACCTCACACCAGTCAGAATGTCCATCATCAAAAATCTACAAACAATCAATGCTGGAGAGGGTGTGGAGAAGAGGGAACCTTCTTGTACTGTTGGTGGGAATGTAAATTGATAAAGCCACTATGGAAAACAGTATGGAGGTTCTTTAACAAACTAAAAATAGAACTACCATACGACCCAGCAATCCCACTACTGGGCATATACCCTGAGAAAACCATAATTCAATATTCATAGAAGCATTCATAGAAGCATTATTAGAAGCATTCGTAGAAGCATTATTTACAATAGCCAAGATATGGAAGCAAACTAAGTGTCCATCAACAGATGAATGGATAAAGAAGAAGTGATATATATATATATATATATATATATATATATATATACACACATACACACACATATGTATGTATACAATGGAGTATGACTCAGCCATAAAAAAGAATGAAATATTGCCATTTGCAACAACATGGATGGACCTGGAGTGAAATAAGTCAGAAAGAGAAAGACAAATACTAAATATTATCACTTGTATGTGGAATATAAAAAATTAAACATGGGATATATGTTTATGTATAGCTGATTCACTTTGTTATACAGCAGAAACTAACACACCATTTAAAAGCAATTATACTCCAATAAAGATGTTTAAAGAAAATTAAACCATAGATTGTTCTTTCCATTTTTCATTTAGAAAACAGTATTAAGCCCAAAATATCCTTTTATGGGACTTTGTTGTGATAGCTGCCTTAAATTCTTTTAGGAGCAACCTAGAATGGAAAGATGTTAACTACTTTGCAAATTAAAATATAAACATAAACTTTGTTTACATATTTATAATATTTTATTGTAAAAGCACTCATTTTTAGTAGCCACTTCTTTGTGGCAATGCTACTGCTTCTTTTTGCATCATAATTTATTTGGTGGGCTTTGAGAGGAGCTTCACTGAAGACGGCAGGTGGAGAAGTGAATTCTAATGTAAAGTACTACCCCCTTATAATTTAGGTCTTATCTTCCTAACATTCAAAGCTAAAACAAGGCTTTATAGTCTTAAATTCAATCACATTCTTCTATCAGGAAATATTAAAAACTATTACTTCAGCAAATGTCTGTGAAAATATTTTGAGCAAGCTGCCATAAGGATACACAAGGATACCAGGATGTTTGTGCAGGGGCTCACACCACAACTTACTCCTTCTTGCCTTTGCATAATAACATATATAACAGCAACAATAATAGCAGCAGAACTTACATAATGTTTATCCTGCTGTTAGATAGAGATGTGTGTGTGTATACACAGACATATTAAAAATACTAGGGGGCTTCCCTGGTGGAAGTGGTTGAGAGTCTGCCTGCCGATGCAGGGGACCCGGGTTCGTGCCCCGGTCTGGGAAGATCCCACATGCCGCGGAGCGGCTGGGCCTATGAGCCATGGCCGCTGAGCCTGCGCGTCCGGAGCCTGTGCTCCGCAACGGGGAGGCCACAGCAGTGAGAGGCCCGCATACCGCAAAATAAATAAATAAATAAAAATAAAAAAATAAAAATACTACATACATAGTACATGTATGTTTGTGTGTGTATATATACACATATGTATGTATGCATATGTGTATATATACACAATCCTCACAGTGAGGCTTGTGATATTATTATGCCCATTTAAAAATAAGAAAAGTGAGACCAGAGATGTTAAGTAATTTGACCAAAATCAGCGGGCTCCAGAGTTTGTACTCTTCACTCCTATGCCATGAACATAGTGTCCACTCAGGTTAGTCCCTAGGGAAGGAGATACCAGCTACCTTGCTCTTCTACTTCTTTTTGATTAATAATTTATCCCTTGCTGTGTTCATGGCTATGATTTCCCTGGCTCCTGCCACTGCCCCAGAAGTAAGTTTAGAATTGTTTCTTGGTGCTTTCCTTTTTCTAAAAGAAAAATCAGCTACATTATGTGGTGGTAAAAATGGCTCAGCAGGATCTGTTCTTTTGAATATCAAAGGCCAGTGTAGGCAACAACATAAAAAAAATAGACATAAAAATGAACCCACTGGGATACATGGATCTATGGAAATCAATAACTTAGAAAGAACTCATGTGAATCTATCTATATACATAAATATAAATATAAATATATATATATATTTAAATGTGGTGATTAGCCAGTGACACCGTGTTCTTCCTTCAGGGTAAAAGAAAAGCTCTGAGACACCAAAGCATTCCTGCTCTGTCTAGAGTTTAATATATTGCCCTCATGGTTTTCCCCTCAAGGCTTATTAGAAGAAGATAACCAGTGGATGACCCAGATAAACAGACTCCAGAAATTAATTGATAGACTGGAAAAGAAGGTGAGTACTTCCTTTTCTTTCTTCTCCCTCTTAGTTTTCAGTAGATTATGACTCATTATTCCTTATTCCCCCAATATTCATGTCTGCCTGGATAGAATAGCAACCAGGATCTCCATTATACTGCTTGATAGTTATTTGGGATTTTTGTTAAAGCAAATATAATGTTAATTCTCATTCCCCCCATGCCAATCCCTAATTATAGTTAAAATAGTATATAGGGTTTAAAGTTAAATAAATCTACTGCATTGTCTGACTTTTAGGTTATCAATCATGTAAGGTAGCAGTGTGCTTGAATGATGCAAATGGCAGCTCTTGGGAATGACCTGGTTGATGTCTTGGGAATGTTTCAAAGTGATTCAGGGAAATGGCTGTGTGGTACACTAAAAGATGATATTGTACACTCAACTTCTAGAAATTAGCATCTTAACTGATGATTTTTAGCATGAAAACTACCAAGTTAGCAAGCAAGTTAAGATATGATGAAGAGTTCTTCAGAACTATATTTTATGTTTCCAGTTATTGTATTTTTATTGACTAATTCAATTAACACCAAGTAGTCCTGATATTATAGTTATATTCCTCTTAAGCAGCTTTAATGGAAGAAGCTGCTTTTGTTAATCAGTAAGAATATGTGTTTTCTGTGCATGCCAAGCACGAAAGAAGGAACCTTTATGCTTGAGAGAGAGTTTCTGACTTTGAAGGACCCAGAGTCTACCCGTAAAAATATTCTATATTCATAAAATGAGTTGACAGATTTTTAAAAGTATGCAGTTGCACAAAACCAAGCTCATTGTTAATGCTCAGTAAATACTTAGTGACTGACTGAGACATGCCAAAGGAATGGAGCATATACTAAAATTTACAGTTGCTAACCTGAAGGAATGATCACTGCAAGCTGGGAAGGACCACTTGTGTCAGGAAGGGCTTAAGGGGCCTTTAGAAATGATGACAATTAGGAATTTTGAGTGCAAGTAACAGAAATTACCTCTTTAATAAAAAAGAAATCTCTAGAAGGAAATGGGAGTGTTCACGAATCAACAGACAGTCTAGAGATCTAGACTTAGGAAGTCAGTAGACAAGATAAGTCTAGAGATGTAGGTAAGCAAGAAATACTCACCAGTCTCTCAGGTTGTCTCCACTGTAATAAATGAGTTTCAACAATATCCAGTCTATGGACATTCTGCTCAAGATTCCACTTTCCAGGAGGGAGAGTCTGGTTTGTCTTGTTACGGTTGCACGCAGGTCTCTTAGATAAGGAAGGAGAGAAAACCTTGGTTAACAGTCAAGTATTAAAATGAGATGAGATCATTCACTGAAGGAAATTGTATTGTCACTAAAATCAGAATAAATGTTAGTCAGCTAACAAACTAATAAGTATTTGCTATGGGAAAATAATTTTTTAGTAAACAGAGAGCAGTTGGAGAGGGCATTCAGGTAAGGTGATGGCATGAGCAAAGGTTAAGTAGACCAACCTGGTTAGAGTCTTCCATTTAGGGACATAGTGACAAATAAGATTATATGAAAGGGTGGGGCTGAATTATGGATGGCCTTAAATAACAGACTAAGGAATTTGGACTTGATCTTGGAGACAACAGGAGGCATTTATTATTTTTCAACAGATAAGTGACATAATAAAAAAGATCCTTTAGATAGAAAATTGGACAGCAAGAATATGAAATGGATTCAAACAAGAAGATTCAAAGTCAGAGCTACCAAAGCCAGCTATAACAGTGACATTAAAGGGCAGGCTGTATACCTGAGCCCACTGGGATCAAGTATAGTAAAAGATGGGCCTGGACTAAGTGACTAAAAAGAAAATGGCAGATTTGAAAGACTTGAGGTGAAATTAACAGGACCGTTGAATGGGTATGATGTGTAAAAGGGTAGTTTCAAATAGGAGTCTGAGGATTTGAGCCCAAGTGTCTGAGACAATTATACCACTAACAGACAAGGGAGAGACAGTGAGAGATAATTGGTGAGGTAAAGTGAGGAGGTGAACTGGTTTATTAAATTTCAAGATATAATAGGACATCTAAGTAGAAATATCCAGTTAGATTAGTATTTAAGAAGCCAGGACAACAGATTGAGATCTTGAGAGCCATCTCCCAGAGGTGAAACCTCATGTCCTAAGGATGGGTAAGGTCTCTGAAATGGAGATTCTGTACAAAGAAGAACCACGTCTAGAGGAAACAACTTTGGAGAGTTCCAGTCCCTCTGCCACCACATCACTGTTCACTAAATTTAAATTGACCACTTATGGGGACAAATAACGTAAACTAAGAGTTTGCTGCAAGACAACTTTCCTCCTTTCTAATTTCATTAATTGATGTGTGAATTGAGATTAAAATGCTTGATAATAAAAATAGTGGCCATACAAATTAGTTTTCCAATGGTGGAAGTCTTGGAAATGCAGGACCCTATTTAAAAACCAAATCTTGTTAAAACATAAAGATTCAGTTGTTAAATAAGTTTGGATTCATTTAAAGAATACAAATACCTCTTTTTAAAATGGTTTGGAAGTCCTTGGCAAAGCTCTTTCTTCTGGTGTCATAAATGTATGTCATTCTTTTTAAAGGGGTAGCTCAAACACAGGTCATGGCTTTTTTTCCAACTTAAAATCAAAGTATTGTCATGTCTCCTTCTTTTCTAGGCTTTTTGCTCCCTTCATTCCTATGAAAGCATTTCATTATGAGAACAGTGGCTGAGAGGTTTGCTGAAAGTACAATGTGATGGTCTTAAACATGGGGCTCCAGCTGTGTGGGGCTCAGCATGATCTGTCTTAATGAAAGGAGAAGCAGTGCAAGTTGGGTTTTTTTCTACAACTTGTTCTGTACTATGCTGAATTAGGTTTTTAGAGGAAAAACTTCCAATTGACAAACAGAAGCTAAGTGCATATTATATTTTACTGATGGCTGTCTTGTCTTCTCAGTTGTTAGCACTAGGTTTGATCTCCACATTAAAAGGGAATGTACTTACAGTGGAAGCCATACTGTCTTTTTTCACCACTAAGTATCTATGATAAATCTTTCCTGCACTGTAAACCAAGCCCAATACCATTTATGTGGGGGAAAAAATTTCTACAAGTCTCTTCAGACATTCCTTTTTTCCACTTCAGCCTCTCTGAGTATTTATGGGATATATTGAGATTATATCTCATGTTTTGCTTGAACTCTGCAGAAACCAGTGTTCAATGCTTAAACAAAACAACAACAAAGTCCCTTTAATCTTCATGAAGTCTTAAGTGTACCATCAGATCACAGGATATCCATATTTAAAGGGATATAATTAAGGATGTCACACTCATACAACTTGTTTTAAGTTTTTTACCTTAGATTAAAGAAAGTAGAACTGAAAAGTGTGCCTGAGTTGTTATTAGGGAAACAGCAGTCAAAGAGATCACTATTGTTACAGTTTCTATATGCAGAGTACTTTTAAAGATTCAATTCACATCTATATGCATTATATGTTTGTCTTCACAGAAGAGCTAGGATTTAAATGGGCATTCATTCAGCCACTTGTTTATTCAACTAACATTTTTTGAGTACCCACTTTATGCAAGGTACTATTCTGACAGTGAGAATATAGCAGTGATCAAAACAGGTAAGGTCCTTGGTCTCTGGAGAGACAGACAAACCCCAAGTAAACAAATTCATGAAATGAAGTAATTTCGGATAGTGTAAAGTACTATGAAGAAAATGTAGGACAATGTGATGAAGATGGAGGGTTGGATACTTAAAGTGAGTAATCTGAGAAGGTCACTTTAAGGATGTGATATTTGAGTTGAAGTTAGAAAAATAAGGAAGAGCCAACTAGAGGAAAACCTAGGGATAGAGAATATAAGGCAGTGGAAATAGTAAAAGTGAATTGCAGAGAAGTTAAATAACTTGCATAAAGTTCATCCACAAGAGAACTGCATAGCTAGAGCTATGTAGCTCTGTTATTAACAGGCTTATACTATTTCAGGCAGTCTGGATTTCTATAACTTTCTATTTATTTCTTATCTATTTGAAGGAATTATTGTGCATAATCCTCACTTGTTTTCCAGTCTTGAGAAATAATTGACATACATCACTATTTAAATTTAAAGCATACAGCATGATGGCTTTATTTACATATAAGGTGAAATAATTACCACAATACGTTCGTTAACATCCATCTTCTCATACAGGTACAATAAAAAGGAAAGGAAGAAAAAAAGAAGGGAAAAATGTTTATCTTCTTAGGATTTACTCTTTTAACTTTCCTACATGCCATACAGCAGTGTTAACTATAGTCATCATGTTGTAACATTACATCGTTAATACTTATTTATCTTATAGCTGGAAGAAGTTTGTACCTTTTGACTATCTTCATCCTATTCCCCTCCTCCCACTCTCTACCTCTGGTAACCAAAAATCTGATCTCTTTTTCTATGAGTTTGGGGTTTTTGTTTTTATTTTTTTTAGATTCCACATATAAATTAAATCATACAGTACAGTATTTGTCTTTCTCTGTCTTATTTCTCTTAGCAAAATATCTTCAAGGCTCATCCCTGTGGTCACAAATGGTAGGATTTCCTTGTTTTTTGTGGCTGAATAATATTCCATTATATATGTATGTATGTGTATATATATATATATATATATATATATATATATATATATCACATGTTCTTTATCCATTCACCCATCGATGGACAATTAGGTTGTTTCCATGTCTTGGCCTCTATAAATAATGCTGGTATGAACATAGGGGTGCAGATATCTTTTCGACGTAGTGTTTTCATTACCTTTGAATATACTTCAGAAATGGAATTGCTAGATCATATGGTAGTTCAGTATTTGATTTTTTGAGGAACGTGAGAAAGCCATACTGCTTTCCATAGTGGATGCACCAATTTACAATCTACCAACAATGCACAAGCATTCCCTTTTTCCACATTCTTGCCATCATGTTATCTCTTGTTTTTTTTTATGATGGTCATTCGAATAGACATGAGTGATATCGCAGTGTGGTTTTACTTTGCTTTTCCTTAATGAGTAGTGATGTTGATCATCTTTTCATGTACATGTTGACCTTTCATATATCTTCTTTGGAGAAATGTCTATTCAGGTCCTTTGCCCACTTTTTTTTTTTTTTTTGCTATTGAATTATATGAGTTCTTTATGTATTTTGAATGTTAACCCTTATCAGATATATGGTTTTCAAATATTTTGTTCCCATTCCAAAGTTTGTCTTTTCACTTTATTGATTTATTTTCCTGTTGTTGTTGTTTACTGTGCAGAAGCTTTTTAGTTTGATGTAATCCCACTTGTTTATTTTTTATTTATTTGTTTGTGCTTCAGGTGACATATCCAAAAATCATTACCAAGAATCATGTCAGGGAGCTTTATTACTATGTTGTCTTCTAGGAGTTTCATGGTTTCAGGTCTTACATTTAAATCCTTAGTCCATTTTGAGTTAATTTTGTGAGTGGTGTAAGATATGGGTCCAATTTCATTCTTTTACATGTGAATATCCAACTATCCCAGAATCATTTATTAAAAAGACTTTCTTTTCTCCACTGAGTTTTCTTCCCTATTAAATATTAGTGGATTGTATATGCTTGGTCTTATTTCTGGGCTCTCAATTCTATTCCGTCAGTCTTTTGTGTGTTATTATGCTAGTAGCATATTGTTTGATGGCTTTAGCTTTATAGTATTACTTGAAATCAGGAAGTATGATCTCTCCTGCTCTTTTCTTCTTTCTCAGCATTTCTTTGGCTATTCAGCGTTTTTTGTGGTTCATATAACTTTTAAGAGTGTTTTTTCTACCTCTGTAAAAGATGCCATTGGAATATGGATAGGGATTTTATTGAATCTATAGATGGCTTTTGGTAGTATTGACGTTTTAACAATATTAATTCTTCCAATTCAGGAATACAGAATACCCTTCTACTTATTTGTATTTTTGTATTTTCTTTGATTTCTTTCATCAATGTCTTTCAGTCTTCACAGTAGAGAAATTTCACTTGCTTAGTTAAATGTATTCCTAAGTATTTTTTTATGCTGTTGTAAATAGGATTGATTTCTTTATTTTTTTTCAGAAAATTCACTGTAGGCATATAGAAATGCTACTGATTTTTGTATGTTAATTTCATATCTTGAAACTTTATTGAATTCCTTGATTAGATCTGACAGTTTTTTTTGTTACATCTTTAAGATTTTTGTTTATAAAACCAAGCCATCTGCAAATAGAGATGGTTTTACTTCTTCATTTACTTTTATTTCTCTTTCTTGCCTGATTTCTCTAGGTAGGATTTCTAGTACTATTTTGAATAGGAGTGGTGAGAATTGACACCCTTGTCTTATTACTGATTCTTAGAGGAAAAGTTTCACCCTTTCACCATTAGTATGATGTTGAGGAAGCTGTGGGCTTGTCATATATGACTTTTATTATGTTGAGATATGTTCCTTTTATGACTTTTTGTTAAGGGCTTTTATTATGAATTTATGTTACATTTTATCAAATGATTTTTCCGTGTCTATTGCGATGATTATATGACTTTTTTCTTTCTGTTAAGATGATGTATCACACTGATTTATTTGCATATGTTGAACCATCCTTGCATCCCAGGGATAAATCCCACTTGATCATGATAAATGATTCTTTTAATGTGCTGCTGAATTTGGTTTGCTAGTATTTTCTTGAAATTTTTGCATCTATAATTATCAGGGGTACTGACCTATAGCTGTCATTTCTACTAGTGTCCTTTTTTGGTTTTAGTCTCATGATAATGCTGGCCTCATAAAATAAATTTGGGAGTACTCTCTCCTCTTCTATTTCTGGAAAAATTTGAGAAGCATTGGTGTTAATTCTTCTTTAAATGTTTGGTAAAATTCACGAGTGAAGCCATCTGGTCCTGGACTTTTGTTTGTTGGGAGGTTTTTGATTACTGATTCAATCCCTTTACTAGTAAATGGTCTATTCAGATTTTATATTTCTTCCTAATTCAGTCTTGGTAAATGATATGTTTCTAAGAATTTTTCCATTTATTCTAGGTTGCCCAGTTTGTTAGCATATAGTTGGCTGTTATGATCCTTTGAATTCTGTGGTATCAGTTATAATGTCTGCTTTTTCAATTATAATTTTGTTGATTTGTGTCCTTTCTCTTTTTCCCTTGGTTAGTCTAGCTAAGGGTTTGTCAATTTTTCTTCTTTTCAAAGAACTAACTCTTAGTTTGGATAATCTTTCCAATTGTTTTTCTGTTCTCTATTTCATTTATTTCTGTTCTAATCTTTATTATTTTCTTTCTTCTGTTAACTTTGTGCTCTGATCTTCTTTTTCTAGTTTTTGAAGCTGTAGAGTTAGGTTGTTTATTTGGGATCTTTCTTACTTCTTAAGTAGGTGTTTATTGCTATGAACCTCCCTCTTAGAACTGCTTTTGCTGCATCCCACAGGTTCTGGTGTGTTGCATTTTCACTTTATTGTCTCAAAAATTTTATTTCCTCTTTAACTTCTTCTTTGATCCATTGGTTGTTTAAGACAATGTTGTTTAATTTCCTTGTTTTCATGAATTTTTCAGTTTTCTTCTTCTTATTGATTCCTACTTTCATGCCATTGTGGTCACAAAAGATACTTGGTATGTTTTTTTTTTTTTTTTTTGTGGTACGCAGGCCTCTCACTGTTGTGGCCTCTCCCATTGCGGAGCACAGGCTCCGGACGTGCAGGCTCAGTGGCCATGGTTCATGGGCCCAGCTGCTCTACGGCATGTGGGATCTTCCCGGACCGGGGCACGAACCCATGTTCCCTGCATCGGCAAGCGGACTCTCAACCACTGCGCCACCAGGGAAGCCCACTTGATATGATTTTAATCTTCTTTAATTGCTAAGACTTGATTTGTGGCTTAACATATGGTCCATTCTAGAATTTTGTTGTACACCTGAGAAAAATATATATTCTGCTATTGAGAGATAGAATGATCTATATATGAATATTAGGATCATTTAGTCTTTAATGTTGTTTGAATCTGTTGTTTTCTTACTGATTCTCTGTCTGCATGAAATGTCCATCGACAGATGAATGGATAAAGAAGATGTGGTACATATATACAATGGAATATTACTCAGCCATAAAAAAGGAACAAAATTGGGTCATTTGTAGAGATGTGGATGGAACTAGAGTCTGTCATACAGAGTGAAACAAGTCAGAAAGAGAAAAACAAACACTGTATATAAACGCATATATGTGGAATCTAGAAAAATGATACAGATGAACCTATGTGCAAGGCAGAAATAGAGACACAGACATAGAGAACGGATGTGTGGGCATGGGGTGGGGGAAGGGGAGAGTGGGATGAATTAGGAGATTAGGATTGACATATATACACTACCATGTGTAAAATAGATAGCTAGTGGGAACCAGCTGTATAGCACAGGGAGCTCAGCTCTTTGCTCTGTGGTGCCCTAGATAGGTGGGACTGGGAGTGGAGGAGTGGGAGGGAGGTCCAAGAGAGAAGGCATGTAGGAATACATATAGTTGATTCACCTCATTGTACAGCAGAAACTAATACAACATTGTAAAGCAATTATACTCCAATAAAATAAATAGATAATTAAAATAAAAGTAGGGTAATAAAGCCCCCAACTAGTATTGTATTACTGTCTATTTCTCCTTTTAGCTCTGTCAGTTGGCTTTATATATTTAGGTACTCCAATGTTGGGTGCATAAATATTTACAGTTCTTACATCTTCTTGATATATTGATCTTTTTATCATTATATAATGACACCCTTTGTCTTTATTCACCATTTTTCGTTTAAAGTCAATTTTGTCTAAGTATAGCTACCTCTGCTTTCTGTTGTTATTATTTGCTTGAAATGTCTCTTTCCATCCCTTAACTCTCAGTCTATATGTGCTTTTAAGGCTAAAGTAAGACTCCTGTAGGCAGCATATTATTAGATCTTGGGTTTTTTTAAATCCATTCAGCCATTCAATGTCTTTTCTTTTTTATCAGATTATAATCGCTTTACAATGTTGTGTTAGTTTCTGCTGTACAATGAAGTGAATCAGCTATATGTATACACGTATCCCCTCCCCCATGGACCTGCCTCTCACCACCCCATCCCACCCATCTAGGTCATCATAGAGCAAAAACCTGAGCTCCCTGTGCTATAAAGCAGGTTCCCACTAGCTATCTATTTTACACATGGTAGAGTATATTTGTCAATTCTAATCTCCTAACTCATCCCACCTTCCCCTTTCCCCCCTTGGTGTCCATACATTTGTTCTCTACATCTGTGTCTCTATTTCTGCCTTGCAAAACAGTTTATCTGTACCATTTTTCTAGATTCCACATATATGCATTAATATACGATATTTGTTTTTCCCTTTCTGACTTACTTTACCCTTTATGACAGACTCTAGGTCCATCCATATCTCTACAAATGACCCAATTTCATTCCTTTTTATGGCTGAGTAATATGCCATTTTATATATGTACCACATCTTCTTTATCAATTCATCTGTTCTCCAAAGTGGCTGTATCCATTTACATTCCCACCAACAGTGCAAGAGGGTTCCCTTTTCTCCACACCATCTCCAACATTTATTGTTTGTAGATTTATTGATGATGGCCATTCTAACCAGTGAGAGGTGATACCTCATTATAATACTGATTTGCAGTTCTCTAATAATTAGTGAGGTTGAGCATGTTTTCACGTGCCTCTTGGCCAACTGTATGTCTTCTTTGGCTAAATGTCTATTTAGGTCTTCTGCCCATTTTTTGATTGGGTTGTTTGGTTTTTTTATATCAAGCTCCATGAGCTGTTTGTATATTTTGGAGATTAATCCTTTGTTGTTTCATTTGCAAATATTTTCTCCCATTCTGAGGGTTGTCTTTTTGTCTTGTTTATTGTCTTTGCTGTGCAAAAGTTTTTAAGTTCAGTTAGGTCCCATTTGTTTATTTTTGTTTTTATTTTCATTACTCTAGTAGGTGGGTCAAAAAAGATCTTGCTGTGGTTTAAGTCAGAGAGTGTTTTTCCTATGTTTTCCTCTAAGAGTTTTATAGTGTCTGGTCTTATATTTAGGTCTTTAATCCATTTTGAGTTTATTTTTGTGTATGGTGTAAGGGACTGTTCTAACTTCATTCTTTTACATGTAGCTGTCCAGTTTTCCCACCCCCCACTTATTGAAGAGACTTTCTTTTCTCCATTGTATATTCTTGCCTCCTTTGTCACAGATTAGGTGACCATAGGTGCATTGATTTATCTCTGGGCTTTCTATCCTGTAGAAATTTATCTATATTTGAATTCATCTATATTTGAATGTCTGTGTCAGCACCATACTGTCTTGATTACTGTAGCTTTGTAGTATAGTCTGAAGTCAGGGAGCTGATTCCTCCAGCTCCGTTTTTTGTTCTCAAGATTGGTTTGGCTATTCAGGGTCTTTTGTGTTTCCATACAGGTTGTAAAATTTTATGTTCTATTCTGTGAAAAATGCCATTGGCAATTTGATAGAGATTGCATTGAATCTGTACATTGCTTTGGGTAGTACAGTTACTTGCACAATATTGATCCTTCCAATCCAAGAACATGGTATATTTCTCCATCTGTTTGTGTCGTTTTTGATTTCTTGCAACAGTGTTTCATAGTTTTCTGACAACAAGTCTTTTGCCTCCTCGGGTAGGTTTATTCCTAGATATTTTATCCTTTTTGTTGCGATGGTAAGTGGGAATGTTTCCTTAATTTCTGTTTCTGATTTTTCATTGTTAGTGTATGGGAATGCAAGAGATTTCTGTGCATCAATTTTGTATCCTGCACTTTACCAAATTCATTGATTAAGTCTAATAGTTTTCTTGTGGCATCTTTAAAATTTTCTATGTAGAGTATCATGTTATCTGCAAACAGTGACAGTTTTACTTCTTCTTTTCCAATTCATATTACTTTTATTTCTTTTTCTTCTCTGATTGCCATGCTAGGACTTCCAAAACTATGTTGAATAAGAGTGGTGAGAGTGGACATCCTTGTTTTGTTCCTGATCTTAGAGGAAATGATTTCAGTTTTTCACCATTGAGAACAATGTTGGCTGTTGGTTTGTCATTTATGGCCTTTATTATGTTGAGGTAGGTTCCCTCTATGCCCACTTTCTGGAGAGTTTGTTTTTTGTTGTTGTTGTTGTTGTTGTTGTTTTGCGGTACACGGGCCTCTCCCTGCTGTGGCCTCTCCCGTTGCGGAGCACAGGCTCCCGACATGCAGGCCCAGCGGCCATGGCCCACGGGCCCAGCCGCTCCACGGCACACGGGATCCTCCTGGGCCGGGGCACGAACCCGTGTCCCCTGCATCGGCAGGCGGACTCTCAACCACTGCGCCACCAGGGAAGCCCCTGGAGAGTTTTTATCATAAATGAGTATTGAATATTTTCAAAAGCTTTTTCTACATCTATTGAAATGATCATATGGTTTTCATTCTTTAATTTGTTAATATGGTGTATCACATTGATTTGCGTACATTGAAGAATCCTTGCATTCCTGGGATAAATCCCACTTGATCATGGTGTATGATCCTTTAAAATGTTGTTGGATTCTGTTTGCTAGTATCTTGTTCAGGATTTTTGTGTCTATGTTCATCAGTGATATTGGTCTGTAAATTTTTTGTGTGTGATCTCTTTGTCTGGTTTTGGTATCAAGGTGATGGTGGCCTCGTAGAACAAGTTTGGGCATGCTCCTCCCTCTGCAATTATTTTGGAATAGTTTAGGAATGATAGTTGATCACTCTTCTCTCAATGTTTGATAGAATTCGCCTATGTAGCCATCTGGTCCTGGACTTTTGTTTGTTGAAAAGTTTTTAAGTATAGTTTCAGCTTCATTACTTGTGATTCGTTTGTTTATATTTTCTAATTCTTCCTTGTTCAGGCTTGGAAAGTTGTACCTTTCCAAGAATTTGTCCATTTCTTCCAGGTTGTCCATTTTATTGGCATAGAGTTGCTTGTTTTAATCTCTTACGATCCTTTGTATTTCTGCAGTGTCTGTTGTAATTTCTCCTTTTTCATTTCTAATTTTATTGATTTGAGTCCTCTCCCTTTTTGTCTCTTTGAGTCTGGCTATAGGTTTATCAATTTCGTTTTCTCAAAGAAGTAACTTTTAGTTTTATTGATCTTTGCTATTGTTTTCTTCATTTTTATTTCATTTATTCCTGCTGTGATCTTTATGATTTTTTTCCGTCTACTAACATTGAGTTTTGTTTGTTCTTCTTTCTTTAGTGGCTTTAGGTGTAAGGTTAGATTGTTTATTTGAGATTTTTCTTGTTTCTTGAGGTAGGAATGTATTGCTATAAACTTCCCTCTTAGAACTGCTTTTGCTGAATTCCATAGCTTTTGGGTCGTTGTGTTTTCATTGTCATTTGTTTCTGTTTATTTTTTAATTTCCTCTTTGATTTCTTCAGTGATTTCTTGGTTATTTAGCAGCACAATGTTTAGCCTCTGTGTGTTTGTTTTTTAGTTGTTGTTGTTGTTTTTTCCTGTAATTGATTTCTAATCTCATAGCATTGTGGTCGAAAAAGATGCTTGATATGATTTCAATTTTCTTAAAATTTCCAAGGCTTGATATGTGATATATCCTGGAGAATAGTGTGCACTTGAGAAGAAAGTGTATTCTGCCACTTTCAGGTGGAATGTCCTATAAATATCAATTAAATCTATCTGGTCTACTGTGTCATTTAAACTCTGTGTTTCCTTACTTATTTTCTGTCTGGAAGATCTGTCCATTGGTGTAAGTGGGGTGTTAAAGTCCCCCACTATTATTGTGTTACTGTTGATTTCCCCTTTTATGGCTGTTAGCCTTTGCCTTATATATTGAGGTGCTCCTATGTTAGGTGCATAAATGTTTATAATTTTTATATCTTCTTCTTGGATTGATCCCTTGATCATTATCTAGTGTCCTTCCTTATCTCTAGTAACAGTTTTTGTTTTAAAATCTATTTTATCTGACATGAGTATTGCTACTCCAGCCTTCTTTTGATTTCCATTTGCATGGAATATCTTTTTCTATCCCTTCACTTTCAGTATGTATGTGTCCCTAGGTCTAAAGTGGGTCTCTTGTAGACAGCACGGGTCTTGTTTTTGTATCCATTCAGCTAGTCTGTGTCTTTAGGTTGGAGCATTTAATCCATTTACATTTAAGGTAATTATCGATATGTATGCTCCTATTACCAATTTCTTAATTGTTTGGATTTGTTTTTGTATGTCTTTTCCTTCTCTTGTGTTTCCTACTGGAGAAGTTCCTTTAGCATTTGTTGTAACGCTGGTTTGGTTGTGTTAAATTCTCTTAGCTTTTGCTTGTTTGTAAAGCTTTTGATTTCTCCTTCGAATCTGAATAAGATCCTTACTGGGTAGAGTAATTTTTGTTGTACGTTTTTCCCTTTCATAACTTTAAATATATCCTGCCACTCCCTTCTGGCCTGCAGCGTTTCTCCTGAAAAATCTGCTGATAACCTTATGGGGATTCCCTTGTATATTATTTGTTGCATTTCCCTTGCTGCTTTCAATATTTTTTTCTTTGCATTGAATTTTTGTTAGTTTAATTAATATGTGTCTTGGTATGTTTCTCTTAAGGTTTATACTGTTTGGGACTCTCTGCACTTCCTGCACCTGGGTGGCTATTTCCTTTCCATGTTAGGGAAGTTTTTTACTTATAATCTCTTCAAATATTTTCTCATATCCTTTCTCTTTCTCTTCTTCTTTAAGGACTCCTATAATTCGAATGTTGGTGCATTTAATGTTGTCCCAGAAGTCTCTGAGACTGTCGTCAATTCTCTTCATTCTTTTTTCTTTATTCTGCTCCTTGGCAGTTATTTCCACCATTCTGTCTTCCATCTCACTTATTCATTCTTTTGCCTCAATTATTCTGCTATCGATTCCTTCTAGTGTATTATTATTATTTTTTTTACCGGTACGTGGGCCTCTCACTGTTGTGGCCTCTTCCATTGCGGAGCACAGGCTCCGGATGCGCAGGCTCAGTGGCCATGGCTCATGGGCCCAGCTGCTTCGCGGCATGTGGGATCTTCCCGAACCAGGGCACGAACCCGTGTCCCCTGCATCGGCAGGCAGACTCTCAACCACCGCGCCACCAGGGGAGCCCCCTTCTAGTGTATTTTTCATTTCAGTTATTATGTTGTTCATCACTGTTTGCTTGCTTTTTAGTTCTTCTCTGTCTTTGTTCAACATTTCTTGTATTTTCTTGATCCATGCCTCCATTATATTTCTGAGATTTTAGATCATCTTTACTGTCGTTATTGTGAATTCTTTTTCAGGTAGGTTGTCTATATCCTGTTCACTCGTCTTCTAGGTTTTTCCCTTGCTCCTTCATCTGTAACATAACTTTTGTCATCTCATTTTTTTTGATGGGTGGGGCTATGTTCCTGTCGTACAGGTTGCTTTCCCTGGTGCTTTCCACACTGGAGTTTGCAGTCAGTTGCGTAGAGCCAGGTCTTGGTGCCGAGATGAGGATCTCCAAGAGACTTCACTCAGATTAATATTCCCTGGGGTCTGAGGTTCTCTTTCAGTTCAGCGGTTTGGACTCGGTGGTCCTACCACAGGAGCTCAGGCCTGAACCCTGGCCTGTGAACCAAGATCCTGTAAGACAAGCAGTGCAGCAAAAAAAGAAAAAAAAAGGAGCAGAACAATAACAAAGAATAAAAAATAAAATAAAAATAGAAAAATATATTAGAAAAAATAAAAATATAAATGAAACACCACCACCAAGGGGGGTGGGGCTTAGGCAGGGGTGGGGCTTAGGCAGGGTGGGGTTTAGGTGGGAGTGGAGGCTAGTCTCAGAACCCACACAGCTGAAAAGGTCTTGGGGTTTTGGGGGGCAGGGTTTAGGCTCAGCATGGTCCATTCTATCTCTTTTCATTGGAGAATTTAATTCACTTATGTTTAAAGTAGTTATTGATAGGTAAGGACTTACTATTGCCATTTTGTTAATTGTTTTCTGGTTGTTTTGTAGATTACTGTGCCTTGTTTCTCATGCTGTTGTCTTTTTGTGTGTGTGTTTGATGTCTTTTGGTATCAGTATGCTTTGACTTCTTTATCATGTTCTTTTGTGTAATTTATACAAGATTTTCACTTGTGGTTACCGTGAGGCTTACATAAAATATAACACCCTATTTTAAACTGATAACAACTTAACTTCAATAGAATTTGTAAACTTTACACTTTTACCTCCACTTCACTTTTTAGGTTATTGCTGTTATAATGTATATGTTTTCATATTATGTAACTGACAACAGATTACTACAGTTATGGTTATTTTTGCTATGCTCTTTTACAAGTTTTAAACAAAAGTTAAGTGAATTATGCATCACTATTACAATATTGGAGAAATAATGACTATATACTTATTACCAGTGAGATTTACACTACCTTTTTATGATGTTATTAACATTCTTTCACTTCCACTCAAAGAACTGCCTTTAGCATTTCTTATAAGGCAGGTCTGGTGGTAAACTCCCTCAGCTTTTGATTGTTCAGTGAAGTCTTTATCCTTCCTTTGTTTCTGAAAGAAAACTTCACCAAGTATAGAATTCTTAGTCGACAGTTATTTTTTTTCAATATTTCTAGTATGTCATCCCATTCTCTCCTGGTCAGAAAAGTTCTGCTGATAATCTTATGGGGGTTCCCTTGTATGTGGCTTCTCTCTTTTCTCTTGCTGCCCTTACAGTTCTTTTGTCTTTGACTTTTGACAATTTAATTAATGTGTCTCAGAGTAGCCCTATTTAGATTCAATCTATTTGAGGTCCTTTGGGCCTCATGGATCTGGATGTTCATATCTCTCCCAAAATTTGGAAAGTTTTCAGACATTATTCCTTTAAATAGGCATTCTGTCTCTTTCTCTTTCTCTTCTTCTGGAATTCCCATGATGTGAATACTTTTTCCCTTTCAGTGTCTCCCAAATTCCCATAGGTTTCCTTTACTCTTTTTCATTCTTTTTTATTTTTGCTCCTCTTCCTGGGTAACTTCCAGTGTTGTATCCTCCAGGTCACTGATTCTTCTGCATGGTTGAGTCTACTTTTGAAATTCTCTATTGAATTTTTCAGTTCAGTTATTGTATTTTTCATCTCTAGGAGTTTTGTTTATTTTGGTTTGTTTTTGATGGCTGCTATTTCCTTGTCAAACTTCTCATTATATTCGTGCTTTGTTTTTCTGATTTTGTGTAGCTGTCTGTTTTTTCTTGCAGTTCCTTAAGAGGAATTTCCTTAAGAGGATCTTATTGAATTCTTTCTCTGGCATTTCATAGGTGTTCATTTTAAGGCCAGTTATTGAAGTTTTATTAATTTCCTTTGGTGATGTCATATTTACCTGACTTTTCATAATCTTTGATTCCTTACATTGATATTTGTGCATTTGAGTAATTAGGCTCCCCTTCCAGACTCTACAGGTTGGCTTTGGCAGAGACAGTTCTTCAGTAGCTCAGTTTGGGTTTTGGGGTATGTCTGCTGGTAATGTTTTTGAGCAGGTTGGGCCTGCTATTATGCTTTATTGGGGGCAGGGCAATTGTTTCAGCTCTGAGGATAGGGATAGGGGTTGTGCCATTGGCTGAGAACTGTTGGATAGTACTACTGGCTTGGTTCCCTACACAAGTGAGGCTGTAGGATGGGCTCCATGGTTGCCTGGATTCTCTGGTCAGACTTACTAGATGGTTGGGACTGGTTACTATATACAGTAGTAAATGGGACTTCTGTGCCCTGGCATGGCAGCAGTACAGGACCCAGGGCCTATACAGCTCATTGTTTGGGAACCCAAGCCAGTCCATAGTGTGCACTGACTTCCCTGGTCAGGTGAGGCCACTGGTTTTGCTCTGCAGATGGGGGAAGCCATGGTCTGTGCTCTCTGTTCAAGTACCACTGCATGTAGGGGTGTTGAATGAGCTGTGTAGCTTCCTGTGTGCTCTAGTTAGGTTCCTTGCTTGGACACATTGGAGACTGTACCAATGAACAGGGCTATGAATTAGAATAATTGCCTGCATGTAGCAGGACAAGCAGCTCTAAAGCTGGTGAAGCTCTTTGTTGTTTTAACTCAAGCCGACCCACACCCCAAGTTCCCTGACTGAACATGGCTACTGGCTTTGCTCTGCAAACTATTGGCTTTGCCTGCTTCTCAGCTCAAGTGCCACTGGGATGCACAACTTCCAGGAGTTGTCACCAGCCCTTCTGGTGAGATGGGGTCAGAAGACATTCTCCATAGCAGGTGGGGCTGTGTCTCACATCCCCTGCCTAGGCAAGAGGGGGAGGTTTAGCTCCAGGCTATTCTCAGTTTCCCAAATAAGGTCCCAGATAAGGAGATGCCAGGACCTACCCTCAGTTTTGGCTATGAATTAATCCATCTGTTTGTGCATAGCACGGGAACATTCCACACCTGCTACTGGTTTTGCTTCGTGGGTAATCAGCTTTGCTCACCCACCTCTTGGCTTGAGCACCACTGGGCCACACTACTTCCAGAAGTTATTGCCAGCTCCTCTGGTAAGATCGGCCTGGAAGACACTCACCATAGTGGGTGGGAATATGATTCAGCTCCTTGCTTGGGCGTGGGCAAACTGGGCTCTAGGGCCAACAAAACTCCTTTGAAGATCCGAATCAGGCAGATCTGCTCTCCCCCAAGTTCCCAGCTTGGTTCTGCAGATGAGCAAAGCTGCTGGCTGGGATTACTACTTGGGCACTGCAGTATGAGCTTGGTCTGCCAAGATCTATGTGCTGGTTGTTGCGAGCCCCTCCCCCTCTTCTCTGTCACAGTCAGATTTCCTGTGGTTGAGCCCCACAGATTTCCCATCTTTGTGGTACAAGATCAGAGTAGGGGCTTTCACAAAATGACCCAAAATACTGGATCGGGCTAGTTGTCTCTCCTGGGATCTCTTTTCCCACTGAGGGAACCAGAGGCTCAGGGAAGATCTGTCCAGGTGGTGCTGTGCTGGCCTGGTGATGGGGCAATGCTGTCAATGTATAGCCACCTCTCTTACCTTCTAATGAAGTCTGTCTTGGTCTCTGTGGTACAGGAGGTTGCTTCAGCCTTGTTCTAGGATTCCCTCAGAGGTGTCTTGTTCTCAATAGTTGTTAGTTGTTGTTCTTGTGAGGGGGAGCAAAGCCAGGAACAACCTATGTCACCATTTTGGTGATGTCACTCTCTAGGATATATTAGAATGAAGTCCTCAGATATTACAGTCTTGGTTTCAGTGGAGCCATTAGCATTATACATTGATCACTGCAGAAAACTCTGAGGTCTTTTTGGTAACCCTTCATTTTTAACAAATATCAATAGTGGTTTCATTTGCTTTTTATTTCACTTCTTAGCAAAGCAAAATTAGCACTAGAGTGTAAATGTCTATCATGATATCTCAAGTATATTGCCATATAACCACAGGAAAAGAAATCAGCCTAGTCATCCTAACTTTTCCTTTTTACTGTTTCTATCCTTTCCCTCTCTGCTTTAATGAATCTTCTCTCCACTTTGTTCTCTTTTAATGGCATCAGTGATGTACACTCAAATTAATAAAAAATTGAACACATCTGAGATAGCTCCTTACAATTGATATAATGGGTAAAAGAATCTTTATTGGAAGAGCCCACTTTAAAAAATCAGAATTATTTCATCTCCATTCAGATCATGAAGTTCCTTCGGTTTAATGTTAGCCCAAAAGTGCTACCATTCAAATATATGATGTTTTGTTTAATTAACTAATTTCTTGTTTTCTACCCATTTCTTACTCTAACCAAAGGATCTTAAACTTGAACCTCTAGAAGAAGTTATTGAAGGGAATACTAAACCTGTAAGTACTTTCCCTAGGTCAAAATTTTAGAAATATGTACTTTGAAAACATAATTTAATTTCTTCAAAATTAGTTACTATCTCAGTGAAAATTAAAAAAAAACAATACATGGGCATATTTCATTATGTGTGGCTAAGTAGGATTTTCTAAATTGTGATTTGTGGAAAACTAATGCCTACTTCACAGGGGTTTTCTGAAAGAACCTGTTATGTAATATGTGAAAAGTGAAATTTTTATGCATGTATAAATCAATGAGTTATTGAATAATTGAATGAATATGACTGGCAGAGAAGGGCAACATTCAAATTGTATCATCAACTAGGCTGAAGGGTACACCTGAGCTGAAACTTGGTCCTATTAATTATTGTATTTTCAGCATATAGCCCAGGGACAAGATGCTCAGAAATCATTTTCCAAAGAAAAAAATTGATGTTTAGAGAAAAGTGAACGTTTATGCTCGTGGGGAAAATATACCCATCCAGAAGGGTGGCAATTGATGGAGACTGAAAGAAAATGGACAGTGATCCTAATAGGTTCATTATATACAGCAAAAAAGAAATTAATGTATAAATTAACTAACTGAAAAGCAGCACATACCATGCTTTATTATTTTATTTTATTTTGAGGCAAATATTTATAGCACATACTGCTTTGGGAAATTGGATGTTTGCATTTACATTTAGCGGAAATTTGGATTTTAAAATCTTGGGTATCTACAGAAAATCACTTTTTTCTTAATACCTTAAATATATTATATATTGTATAGATCTTGTAGGATCAGTCACATTTACATGAAACAAGGATATGAAATACCTTCCATCTCTGTATCATGTACTTATTCTATAGGCACTGCTTGTGTGATAGAAGGTGAGACTCACCTGCATGTCAGCTCCTGTTCATCTGTCCAAACTCACAGCACAAAGGAAATTTTCATAGAGGGAGCTTTTTCTCAGAAAAGTTTAATAATGGCTGTTGTGATTAGAATCCTATAGATGTAGACACAATTCCTAGCTATACTACATGTTCAGTGCTCTTATTACTCCAAAGACAGGGACGTGGTCTGTGTTAATTTATCAGGCACCCAGAATTTTAAAGTGATAGGTTTTGGCACGAAGGTGAGGGCAGAGGGCTGTTGAGCACAGATATTATGCAGGTCTTCTGTGCAGTCCCATAAGCACAGGATTATGACCTTGAGGTCTTGCATCTGTGTTGTCTCTTAGGTTTGCATGTAGAGAAAACTACACTCCAGTCAAGAAACATGAACATAATTTTTCTAATGTTAGGAGAGATTATTGTCTATTCTTAAATAATTTCTTAATATAAGTATTCTCTCTCACTAGCTGTGAAGGAGAAAAATTTCTAAGGATTATTTATGAAAAGTGACGGACTCTTCCATTCTCTGGTCCCCGACAGAAAAGAGAGATCTATTTTAAGAGATCTATCAACCCATGCAGTATTGCCAATTCAATAGTGCATGGAAGTACTTTAGAGAAAAAGAACTGGGCAAAGTAGTTCGATAGTCAATATCATTTAAAAGCAGGAAAGAATATTCTTTAACTATTTTTAACCATATGTAAAAGTAAAAAATTATGCTCTTTGGGAATATACACATAGTAATAGTCTGAGCTGGTTTGTTTTTTCATATTTGTCATCAAAAGTTGTATTTTTTACTAGTGGTAGTATATGTATCACTATCAATTCCTATAAAACCTCTATATTCATAATGACAAAAACAATTTTTCACTGTTATTTCACAGCTAGCACACATAATTGTATGTTACTTTTTGATCAGTGATTTTTCCTGGTGACCAAAAACCAATTCTAGAATTCATTGACTGGAGAGGTATTTTTCCTTTTCCATTAGTGAATGCATGAGAACTTTGAAAAATAAATCCTACATCAGAATGCAAAAAATAAATTTTTATTATATACTTTATTTTTAAAAGTTAATCTTTATTGAGCCTTTGCTATGTGCAAGTGTTGTGTTAAACCCACACATATGTAACTCAGTCTTCACAATAGCCATATGAGGTGGTGCTGTTATTAGCTCCATTTTACAGATGAAAAAATTAAGTTGTAAAAAGGTTTAAATACCACAGCTGAAGTCCAGAAGTTCTATGCCAGACCTACAGTACTCACCACACTGTAATACTCCAACTCTAGTGTTTGGTGCACTTTGGGAAGTAGAGTTGCTTTTGCTAGTGAGGTTATGAGCTAATGGATGACTTTTTTTCATGAGATTTCCTACCACTAGAGCAGAAAATATTATCTGGTAGGCTTATTTAAGCACACAGCAAAAGTCCTGAACCCTAGTATCTGCCATACTAGTTTTCTGGTACGTGAGCCATTACATAATGATGAATGTAGCATATAATCTCTGTTTAAGTCCATTTCTTTTCTCAGCCTGGAGTAAGAGAAGTAACATTTATTGAATATCTATCATGGGCAATATCTTTACATACACTATTTCATTCCATTTAACCTTCCTCAAAACTCTGTGATATAAGTACCTTTATTCCAATTTTGCATATCAGAAGACTTGAGAAAGATTAAGTAACTTGTTCAAGGCCACAGAGCTAGTAAAAGTGAAGCCAATTTACACCTCCTGGTCTAAAAGGAGAAAGAAAAAAGAAAAGAGGGCAAGATGATGGACGTAGATAAAAGAGCACCTAACAGTGCTCAGAACCACCTCAAATCCTTTTCTGGAATGGATAGTATATAAATAAAATTTACTAAAGGAATTTTAAGAATAGTCAATGGTTAAAAGCAAAAGCACCTTTTATTTTTAACTTGATCACTAACTATGTGCTGGGCCCTGAGGTAGTGTTTGTAGATAAAGTGGTGAATATTACAGACAAGAAGACAGACTAGAAGGAAATATAGGCAAATATAACTAGGATCTACAATAGGATGTGATGAGTATTATTATAGGAAGGTATAGATTTTCATAGCTAGGGAACATGACCTAATTTAGGGGCCAGGAAATGCTTCCAGAATGACATAACATTTAAGATGAAATCAAAAAGGATAAGTAGGAGTTTCTAAAAATGATATCCATATATCTCTTACAACACTGAATTGTTCTAGCCTTTCACTAAAAGAATAGGTGCTACATGGGAATATTAAAATATTCCAGATGATTTATATCAAGCATGTCATAAAAACAGCAACCTTAGGAATTCACTATTTTATTATTTCTTAATAAAATAGGAAATAAATGCACATCAGGGATAAATGCAGATCTAAAGTCCAAGACCTTGGTTTTATGACTCACTGAAAATTTAGGGATAATTTATTGTCTTCTAGCTATCAAGTACTAAGAAGTGAGTATGAATCACTGAAAGGTTAGTATGATTTTTGAAGGGAATTGCATCAACCAGACCATACATCCTGGATCTGGCCAGGTGTATTGATCCACCTGAATACTTTCTGCCTGGTGCAATTGTGTGCTTTGTGTGGTCTCAAATGACTCAAATAGTCTCAAATGACTATTGGGGAAAAAAAATGATCATTTTCAGATATTTTCTACTTTCAAAAGGAGTTTTTAAAAAGTCAGTATGGGGAGGACCTTCAAGATGGCGGAGGAGTAAGAAGACCTCAGACTTCCAAAAGGGCAAGAATATCCCCACATACCTGGGTAGGGCAAAAGAAAAAAGAAAAAACAGAGACAAAAGAATAGGGATGGGACCTGCACCAGTTGGAGGGAGCTGTGAAGGAGGAAAAGTTTCCACACACTAGGAAACCCCTTCACTGGTGGGGACAGGGGTGGATAGGAGGTAAGCTTCAGAGCCACAGAGGAAAGTGCAGCAACAGGGGTGCAGAGGGCAAAGTACAGAGATTCCCTCACAGAAGATCGGTGACGACCAGCACTCACCAGCCTGAGACACTTGTCTGCTCACCTATAGAGTGGGTGGGGGCTGGGAGCTGAGGCTCAGGTTTCAGAGGTCAGATCCCAGGAAGAGGACTGGGGTTGGCTGCATGAACACAGCCTGAAGGGAGCTAGTGAGCCACAGCTAGCCGGGAGTCCAGAAAAATGTCTGGATCTGCCTAAGATGAAAAAGACCATTGTTTCCGGGTGTGCAAGGAGAGGGGATTCCTTCCCTGTCTGCCCACAGAAGGCAGATCACCGCCTAAACAAACTTCAGAGATGGGCGTGAGCCGTGGCTATCAGCTCGGACACCAGAGATGAGCATGAAATGCTAAGGCTGTGGCTGCAGCCACCAAGAATCCTGTATGCAAGCACAGGTCACTATCCATATCCACCCCCCCACCCCGGAAGCCTGTGCAGCCCACCACTGTCAGTGTCCCATGATCCAGGGACAACATCCCCAGGAGAACACACAGCATGCCTCAAGTTGTTGCAACATCACACTGGCCTCTGCCTCCACAGGCTCACCCCACATTCCAATTATAACTACAGTACACTTCCCTCCCCCGCCGGCCTGAGTGAGCCACAGCCCCCTAATCAGCTGCTGCTTTAACCCCATCCTGTCTGGGTGGGAAGAGATGTCTGAGGGCAACCTACATTCAAAGGTGGGGCCAAAACCAAAGCTGAACCCCAGGAGCTGTGCGAACAAAGAAGAGAAAGGGAAATTTCTCCATGAAGCCTCAGGAGCCGCAGATTAAATCCCCACAAACAACTTGATGTACCCTGCATCTGTGGAATACATGAATAGACAATGAATCATTCCAAAATTGAGGCCATGGACTTTGGGAACAACTGTGGACTTGGGGTTTGCTGTCTATGAAAGATGTGTTTCTGATTTTTATGTTTATCTTAGCATAGTTTTTAGCACTTGTTATCATTGGTGGATTTCTTTGTTTGATTGCCCTCCTTTTTTATTATTATTACTTTTTTTTTACATTTTTATTGGAGTATAATTGCTTTACAATGGTGTGTTAGTTTCTGCTTTATAACAAAGTGAATCAGTTATACATATACATATGTCCCCATATCTCTTCCCTCTTGCATCTCCCTCCCTCCCACCCTCCCTGTCCCACACCTCTAGGTGGTCACAAAGTGCCGAGCTGATCTCCATGTGCTATGTGGCTGCTTCCCACTAGCTATCTATTTTACGTCTGGTAGTGTATATATGTCCATGCCACTCTCCCACTTTGTCCCAGCTTACCCTTCTGCCTCCCCGTATCCTCAAGTCCATTCTCTAGTAGGTCTGCATCTTTATTCCCATCTGGCCCCAAGGTTCTTCATCACCTTTTTTTTTTCTTTTTAAGTTACATATATATGTGTTAGCATATGGCATTTATTTCTCTCTTACTTTACTCTGTATGACAGTCTCAAGGTCCATCCAACTCACTGCAAAGGACTCAGTTTTGTTCCTTTTTATGGCTGAGCAATATTCCACTGTATATATGTGTCATGTCTTCTTTATCCCTTCATCTATTGATGGACACTTCGGTTGCTTCCATGTCTTGCAAATATTTTCTCCGATTCTGAGTGTTGTCTTTTTGTCTTGTTTATGGTTTCCTTTGCTGTGCAAAAGCTTTTAAGTTCATTGGGTCCCATTTGTTTATTTTTGTTTTAATTTCCATTTCTCTAGGAGGTGGGTCAAAAGGAATCTTGCTGTGATTTATGTCATAGAGTATTCTGCCTGTGTTTTCCTCTAAGAGTTTGATGGTATCTGGCCTTACATTTAGATCTTTAATCCATTTTGAGTTTATTTTTGTGTATGGTATTAGGGACTGTTTTAACTTCATTCTTTTACATGTACCTGTCCAGTTTTCCCAGCAACACTTATTGAAGAGGCTGTCTTTTCTCCATTGTATATTCTTGCCTCCTTTGTCAAAGATAAGGTGAATTTTGTGTGTGTGTTTATCTCTGGGCTATCGATCCTGTTCCATTAATCTATATTTCTGTTTTTGTGCCAGTACCATACTGTCTTGATTACTGTAGCTTTGTAGTATACTCTGACATCAGAGAGCCTGATTCCTCAAGCTCCGTTTTTCTTTCTCAAGATTGCTTTAGCTATTCGGGGTCTTTGTGTTTCCATACAAATTGAGAAATTTTTTCTTCCAGTTCTGTGAAAAATGCCAGTAGTATTTTGATAGGGATTGCAATGAAACTGTAGATTGCTTTGGGTAGTAGAGTCATTTTCACAATGTTGATATTTCCAATCCAAGAACATGGTATATCTCTCCATCTATTTGTATCATCTTTAATTTCTTTCATCAGTGTCTTATAATTTTCTGCATACAGGTCTTTTGTCTCCTTAGGTAGGTTTATTCCTAGATATATTATTCTTTTTGTTGCAATGGTAAATGGGAGTGTTTTCTTAACTTCACATTCAGATTTTTCTTCATTAGCATATAGCAATTCAAGAGATTTCTGTGCATTAATTTTGTATCCTGCTACTTTACAAATTCATTGATTAGCTCTAATAGTTTTCTGGCAGCATGTTTAGGATTCTCAGTGTATACTATCATCTGCAAACAGTGACAGCTTTAACTCTTCGTTTCCAATTTGGATTCCTTTTATTTCTTATTCTTCTCTAATTGATGTGGCTAAAACTTCCAAAACTATGTCTTGTTCCTGATCTTAGTGGAAATGGTTTCAATTTTTCACCATTGAGGATGATATTGGCTGTGGGTTTGTCATGTATGGCCTTTATTATGTTGAGGAAAGTTCCCTCTATGCCTACTTTCTGCAGGGTTTTTATCATAAATCAGTGTTGAATTTTGTCGAATGCTTTCTCTGCATGTATTGAAATGATCATACGTTTTTTCCCCTTCAATTTGTTAATATGGTGTACCACATTGATTGATTTGCATATATTGAAGAATCCTTGCATTCCTGGGATAAACCACACTTGATCATAGTGTATGTTCCTTTTAATGTGCTGTTGGATTCTGTTTGCTAGTATTTTGTTGAGGATTTTTGCATCTATGTTCATCAGTGATATTGACATGTAGTTTTCTTTCCTTGTGACATCTTTGTCTAGTTTTGGTATCAGGGTGATGGTGGCCTCGTAGAATGAATTTGGGAGTGTTCCTCCCTCTGCAATATTTTGCAAGATTTTGAAAAGGATAGATGTTAGCTCTTCTGTAAATGTTTGATAGAATTCGCCTGTGAAGCCATCTGGTCCTGGGCTTTTGTTGCTTGGAGGATTATTAATCACAGTTTCAATTTCACTGCTTGTGACTGGTCTGTTCATATTTTCTAGTTCTTCCTGGTTCAGTCTCGACTGGTTGTGCATTTCTAAGAATTTGTCCATTTATTCCAGGTTGTCGATTTTATTGGCATACAGTTGCTTGTAGTAATCTCTCATCATCCTTTGTATTTCTGCAGTGTCAGTTGTTACTTCTCCTTTTTCATTTTTAATTCTATTGATTTGAGTCTTCTCCCTTTTTTTCTTGATAAGTCTGGCTAATGGTTTATCAATTTTGTTTATGTTCTCAAAGAACCAGCTTTTAGTTTTATTGATCTTTGCTATCATTTCCTTCATTTTTTTCATTTATTTCTTATCTGGTCTTTATGATTTATTTCCTTCTCTTAACTTTGGGGTTTTTTTTGTTCTTCTTTCTCTAATTGCTTTAGGTGCAAGGTTAGGTTGTTTATTCGAGATGTTTCCTGTTTCTTAAGGTAGGATTGTATTGCTATAAACTTCCCTCTTAGAACTGCTTTTGCTGCATCCCATAGGTTTTGGGTCATTATGTTTTCATTGTCATTTGTTTCTAGGTACTTTTTGATTTCCCCTTTGATTTCTTCAGTGATCTCTTGGTTATTAAGTAGTGTGTTATTCAGCCTCCATGTGTTTGTATTTCTTACAGTTTTTTTCCTGTAGTTGATATCTAGTCTCATAGCATTGTGGTCAGAAAAGATACTTGATATGATTTCAATTTTCTTAAATTTACCAATGCTTGATTTGTGACCCAAGATATGATCTATCCTGGAGTATGTTCCATGAGCACTTGAGAAGAATGTGTATTCTGGGTTTTTTTTTGGATGGAATGTCCTATAAATATCAATTAGGTCCATTTTGTTTAATGTGTCATTTAAAGCTTGTGTTTCCTTACTTATTTTCATTTTGGATGATATGCCCATTGGTGAAAGTGGGGTGTTAAAGTCCCCTACTATGATTGTGTTGCTGTCAATTTCCCTTTTTATGGCTGTTAGTATTTGCCTTATGTATTGAGGTGCTCCTATGTTGGCTGCATAACTAGTTACAATTGTTATATCTTCTTCTTGGATTGTTCCCTTGATCATTATGTAGTGTCCTTCTTTGTCTCTTGTAATAGTCTTTGTTTTAATGTGTATTTTGTCTGATATGAGCATTGCTACTCCAGTTTTCTTTTGATTTCCATTTGTACGGAATATCTTTTTCCATGCCCTCACTTTCAGTCTGTTTGTGTCCCTAGGTCTGAAGTGGGTCTCCTGTTGACAGCATATATATGGGTCTTGTTTTAGTGTCCATTCAGCCTATCTATGTCTTTTGGTTGGAGCATTTAATCCATTTAAATTTAAGAAAATTATCGATATGTATGTTCCTATTACCATTTTCTTAATTGTTTTGGGTTTATTATTGTAGGTCTTTTCCTTTTCTTGTGTTTCCTGCGTAGAGAAGTTCCTTTAGCATTTGTTCTAAAGCTGATTTGGTGGCACTGAATTCTCTTAGCTTTTGCTTGTCTGTAAAGGTTTTTTGTTTTGTTTTGTTTTTCTTTTTGCGGTATGCGAGCCTCTCACTTCTGTGGCCTCTCCCACTGCAGAGCACAGGCTCTGGTAGTGCAGGCCCAGCAGCCATGGCCCACGGGCCCAGCCACTCCACAGCATGTGGGACCCTCCCAGACTGGGACACGAACCCGTGTCCCCTGTATCGGCAGGCAGACTCTCAACCACTGCACCACCACGGAAGCCCCTGTCTGTAAAGGTTTTAAGTTCTTCATCAAATCTGAATGAGATCCTTGCTGGTACAGTAATCTTGGTTGTAGATTTTTCTCTTTCCACTTTAAATATATCCTGTCACTCCCTTCTGGCTTGCAGAGTTTCTTCTGAAAGATCAGCTGTTAACCTTATGGGGATTCCCTTATGTGTTATTTGTTGTTTTTTCCATTGCTGCTTTTAATATTTTTCCTTTGTATTTAACTTTTGATAGTTTGATTAATATGTGTCTTGGCGTGTTTCTCCTTGGATTTATCCTGTATGGGACTCTCTGTGCTTCCTGGACTTGGTTAACTATTTCTTTTCCCATATTACGGTAGTTTTCAACTATAATCTTTTCAAATATTTTCTCAGTCCCTTTCTTTTTCTCTTCTTCTTCTGGGACCCCAATAATTCGAATGTTGGGGGATTTAATGTTGTCCCACAGGTCTCTGAGACTGTCCTCAATTCTTTTCCTTGTTTTTTTCTTTATTCTGCTTTGCAGTAGTTATTTCCACTATTTTTTCTTCCATGTCACTTATCCGTTCTTCTGCCGCAGTTATTCTGCTATTGATCCCTTCTAGAGAATTTTTAATTTCATTTATTGTGTTGTTCATCATTGTTTTTTTTGGTCTTTAGTTCTTCTAGGTCCTTGGTAAATGTTTCTTGTATTTTCTCCATTCTATTTCCAAGATTTTGGATCTTATTTACTATCATTATTCTGAATTCTGTTTCAGGTAGACTGCCTATTTCCTCTTCATTTGTTAGGTCTGATGGGTTGTTGCCTTACTCCTTCATGTGCTGTGTGTTTCTCTGTCTTCTAATTTTGCTTAACTTACTGTGTTTGGGGTCTCCTTTTTGCAGGTTGCAGGTTCATAGTTCCCATTGTTTTTGTTGTCTGTCCCCAGTGGCTAAGGTTGTTTCAGTGGGTTGTGTAGGCTTCCTGGTGGAGGGGACTAGTGCCTGTGTTCTGGCGGATGAGGCTGGATCTTGTCTTTCTGGTGGGCAGGTTAATACCTGGTGGTGTGTTTTGGGGTGTCTGTGGCCTTATTATGATTTTAGGCAGCCTCTGTGCAAATGGATGTGGTTTTGTTCCTGTCTTGCTAGTTGTTTGGTCTATGTTGTCCAGCACTGTAGCTTGCTGGTCATTGAGTGGAGCTGGGTCTTGGCACTGAGATGGAGATCTCTTCTGGGAGATTTTCACTGTTTGATATTACGTGGAGCTGGGAGGTCTCTTGTGGAGCAGTGTCCTGAACTTGGCTCTCCCACCTCAGTGGCACAGCCCTGATGCCTGGCTGGAGCACCAAGAGCCTTTTCTCCACATGGCTCAGAATAAAAGTGAGGAAAGAAAGAAAGAAAGAAAGAAGAAAGAAAGAAAGAAAGAAAGAAAGAAAGAAAGAAAGAAAGAAAGGGAGAGGGAAAGAAAGAAAGAAAGAAAGAAAGGAGAAAGGAAGGAAGGAAGGAAGGAAGAAGAAAGAACAAGATAAAAAATAAAATAATATAAAACTATTAAAATAAAAAATAATTATTAAGACAAAAAAAATTTTAATTAAAAAAAAAAGGGACAGACAGAACCCTAGGACAAATGGTAAAAACAAAGCTATACAGACAAAATCACACACAGAAGCATACACATACACACTCACAAAAAGAGAAAAAGGGAAAAATATATATATATCATTGCTCCCAAGGTCCACCTCCTCAATTTGGGATGATTCATTGTCTATTCAGGTATTCCACAGATGCAGGGTACATCCAGTTCCTTGTGGAGATTTAATCCACTGCTCCTGAGGCTGCTGGGAGAGATTTCCCTTTCTTTTCTGTGTTCGCACAGCTCCTGGGGTTCAGCTTTGGATTTGGACCCGCCTCTGCATGTAGGTCACCTGAGGGCGTCTGTTCTTCACTCAGACAGTACAGGGTTAAAGTAGCAGCTGATTCGGGGCCTCTGGCCTGCTCAGGCCGGAGGGGAGGGAGGGGTACAGATGCAGGGCAAGCTGCAGTGGCAGAAACCAGCATGACATTGCACCAGCCTGAGGCGCACCATGCATACTACCAGGGAAGTTGTCCCTGGATCATGGGACCCTGGCAGTGGCAGGCTGCACAGGCTCCCAGGAGGGGAGGTGTGGATAGTGACCTGTGCTTCCACACAGGCTTCTTGGTGGCTGCAGCAGCAGGCTTAGCATCTCATGCCCATCTCTGGTGTCCGTGGTGATAGCCGCGGCTTGTGCCCGTCTCTGGAGCTCATTTAAGCATCTCTCTTAATCCCCTTTCCTCGTGCACCAGGAAATAAAGAGGCAAGAAAACGTCTCTTGCTTCTTCGGTACCTCTAGACTTTTTCCCAGACTCCCTCCCAGCTAGCTGTGGCGCACTAGCACCCTTCAGGCTGTGTTCACCCAGCCAACCCCAGGCCTCTCCCTGGGATCCGACCGAATCCCAAGCCTCAGCTCCCAGTCCCCAACCATCCCGGTGGGTGAGCAGACAAGCCTCTCATGCTGGTGAGTGCAGGTCTGCACCGATCCTCTGAGTGGGAATCTCTCCACTCTGCCCTCCACACCCCTGTTGCTGCACTTTCCACCATGGCTCTGAAGTTTCCCCCCTCTGCCACCCACAGTCTCCACCCACGAAAGGGCTTCCTAGTGGGTGGAAAACTTTCCTCCTTCACAGCTCCCTCCCACTGGTGCAGGTCCCCTCCCTCTTCTGTTGTCTTTTTTTTTCTTTTGCCCTACCCAGGTACGTGGGCAGTTTCTTGGCTTTTAGGAGGTCTGAGGTTTTCTGCCAGCGTTCAGTAGGTGTTCTGTAGGAGTTGTTCCACATGTAGATGTATTTCTGATGTATCTGTGGGGAGGAAGGTGATCTCTGTGTCTTACTCTTCCGCCATCTTGAAGGTCTCTCTATTATTACTACTTTTAAATTTTGTTATTTTAATAACCTTATTTATTTTGTTATCTTAATTTTTTTCTCTCTCTATTTTTCCTGCGTTTTCTTCTGAGCTGTGTGGCTAACAGTGTCCTGATGATCTGGCCTGATGTCAGGCCTGAGTTTCTGAGCGGGGAGAGTTGAGTTCAGGACATGGGACCACCAGAGACCTCCTGGCCCCATGTGATATCAATCAGTGAGAGCTCTCCCAGAGATCTCCATCTCAACACTAAGCCCCAGCTCCACCCAACCACCAGCAAGCCCCAGTACTGGACTCCTAATGCCAAACAACTAGCAAGATAGGAAAACAACCCCACCCATTCACAGAGAGGTATCCTAAAATCATACTAAGTTCACAGACACCCAAAACACAACAGCAGACATGGTCCTTCCACCAGAAAGACAAGATCCAGCCCCACCCACCAGAACACAGGCACCAGTGCCCTCCACCAGGAACTCTACACAAACCACTGAATCAACCTTTCCCACTGGGTCAGACACCAAAAACAGCTGGAACTACAAACCTGCAGGCTTTGAAAAGGAGACCCCCAAACACAGTAAGTTAAACAAAATGGGAAGACAGAGAAATATGCATCAGATAAAGAAGGTAAAAACCCACCAGACCAAATAAATGAGGAGGAAATAGTCAGTCTACCTGAAAAAGAATTCAGAGTAAGTATAGAGAAGAAGATCCAAAATCTTGGAAATAGAATGGAGAAAATACAAGAAACTTTTAACAAGGCCTAGAAGAACTAAAGAGCAAACAAACAATGATGAACAACAAAGTAAATGAAATTTAAAATTCTCTAGAAGGAATCAATAGCAGAATAAATAGGCAGAAGAACAGATAATGACCTGGAGGATAAAATAGTGGAAATAAATACTGCAGAGCAGAATATAGGAAAAAGAATGAAAAGAATTGCGGACAGTCTCAGAGACGTCTGGGACAACATTAAATGCACCAATATTCAAATTATAGGGTTCCCAGAGAAGAAGAGAAAAAGAAAGGGACTGAGAAAATATTTGAATAAATTATAGTTAACAACTTCCCTAACATGGGAGATGAAATAGTCAATCAATTCCAGGAAACGCAGAGAGTCCCCTATGGGATAAATTCATGGAGAAACATGCCAAGACACATCTTAATTAAACTATCAAAAATTAAATTCAAAGAAAAAATGTAAAAGCAGCAAGGGAAAAGCAACAAATAACATACAAGGGAATCCCCATAAGGTTAACGGCTGATCTTTCAGCAAAAACTCTGCAAGCCAGAAGAGGGTGGAAGGACATATTTAAAATGATGAAAGGGAAAAATCTACAACCAAGATTACTGTACCAGCAAGGATGTCATTCACATTCAACAGATAAATTAAAACCTTTACAGACAAGCAAAAGTTAAGAGAATTCAGCACCACCAAACCAGCTTTTCAACAAATGCTAAAGGAACTTCTCTAGACAGGAAACACAAGAGAAGGAAAAGACCTACAGAAACAAACCCAAAAGAATTAAGAAATCGGTAATAGGAACATACATATAGATAATTACCTTAAATGTAAATGGATTAAATGCTCCAGCCGAAAGACATAGACTGGCTGAATGGATACAAAAACAAGACCTATATATATGCTGTCTACAAGAGACCCACTTCAAACCTAGTGGTTCATACAAACTGAAAGTGAGGAGATGGAAAAAGGTATTCCATGCAATGGAAATCAAAAGAAATCTGGAGTAGCAATTCTCATATCAGACAAAATAGACTTTAAAATAAAGACCATTACAGGAGACAAAGGACACTTCATAATATCAAGGGATCATTCCAAGCAGAAGATACAATAATTGTAAATATTTATGCACCCAACATAGGAGCGCCTCAATACATAAGGCTAATGCTAACAGCCATAAAAGGGGAAATCGACAGTAACACAATCATAGTAGGAGACTTTAACACCCCACTTTCACCAATGCAAAGACCATCCAAAATGAAAATAAATAAGGAAACACAAGCTTTAAATGAAACATTAAAAACGATGGAGTTAATTGATATTTATAGGACATTCCATCCAAAAACAACATAATACACTTTTTTCTCAGTAGCTCATGGATCATTCTTTAGGACAGATCATATCTTGGGTCACAAATCAAGCCTTGGTAAATTTAAGAAAACTGAAATCGTATCAAGTACCTTTTCTGACCACAACGCTATGAGACTAGATATCAATTATAGGGAAAAAAAACTGTAAAAAGTATGAAAACATGGAGGTTAAACAATATGCTACTAAATAACCAAGAGATCTCTGAAGAAATCAGAAAGGAAATCAAAAAACATCTAGAAACAAATCACAATGGAAACACAATGACCCAAAACCTATCGGATGCAACAAGAGGGAAGTTTATAGCAATACAATCCTACCTCAAGAAACAAGAAAAATCTCAAATAAAAAACATAACCTTACACCTAAAGCAATTAGAGAAAGAAGCACACACACACACAAAAAAACCCCCCAAAGTTATCAGAAGGAAAGTAATCATAAAATCAGATCAGAAATAAATGAAAAAGAAATGAAGAAAACAATAGCAAAGATCAATAAAACTAAAATCTGGTTCTTTGAGAAGAAAAACTAAATTGATAAACCATTAGCCAGGCTCATTAAGAAAAAAAAGAGAGAAGAATAAAATTAACAGAATTAGAAATGAAAAAGGAGAAGTAACAACTGACACTGCAGAAATACAAAGGGTCATGAGAGATTACTACAGGCGACTATATGGCAATAAAATGGACAACCTGGAAGAAATAGACAAATTCTTAGAAAAGCACAACCTTCCGTGACTGAACCAGGAAGAATTAGAAAATATAAACAGACCAATCACAAGCACTGAAATTGAAACTGTGATTAAAAAATCTTCCAACAAACAAAAGCCCAGGACCAGATGGCTTCACAGGCGAATTCTATCAAACATTTAGAGAAGAGCTAACACTGATCCTTCACAAACTCTTCCAAAATATAGCAAAGGGAGGAACACTCCCAAACTCATTCTATGAGGCCACCATCACCCTGATACCAAAACCAGACAAAGATATCATACAAAACAAACTACAGGTCAATATCACTGATGAACATAGATGCAAAAATCCTCAACAAAATACTAGTAAACAGAATCCAACAGCACACTAAAAGATCATACACCCTGATCAAGTGGGGTTTATCCCAGGAATGCAGGGATTCTTCAATATACACAAATCTATCAATGTGATACACCATATTAACAAATTTAAGAATAAAAACAATATGATAATCTCAATAAATGCAGAAAAACTATCAACAAAATTCAACACTGATTTATGATAAAAACCCTCCATAAAGTGGGCATAGAGGGAACTTACCTCAACATAATGAAGGCCATATATGACAAACCCACAGCCAACATCATTCTCAATGGTGAAAAACTGAAAGCATTTCCACTAAGATCAGGAACAAGCCAAGGTAGCCCACTCTCATAGCTATTATGCAACATAGTTTTGGAAGTTTTAGTCACAGCAATCAGAGACAAAAAGAAATAAAAGGAATCCAAATTGGAAAAGAAGAAGTAAAACTGTTACTGCAGATGACATGACACTATACATAGAGAATCCCAAAGATGCTAGCAGAAAGCTACTAGAGCTAAACAATGAATTTGGTAAAGTAGCAGGATACAAAATTAATGCACAGAAATCTCTTGCTTTCCTATACACTAATGATGAAAAATCTGAAAGAGAAATTAAGGAAAGACTCCCATTTACCATTGCAACAAAAAGAACAAAATACCTAGGAATAAACCTACCTGAGGAGGCAGAAGACCTGTATGCAGAAAACTTACAGTTTATAGACACTGATGAAAGAAATTAAAGATGATACAAACAGATGGAGAGATATACCATGTTCTTGGATTGGAAGAATCAACATTGTGAAAGTGACTATACTACCCAAAGCAGTCTACAGATTCAGTGCAATCCCTATCAAAATACCAATGGCATTTTTCAAAGAACTAGAAAAAAAAAATTCACAATTTGTATGGAAACACAAAAGACCCCAAGTACCCAAAGCAATCTTGAGAAAGAGAAACAGAGCTGGAGGAATCAGGCTCCCTGACTTCAGACTATACTGCAAAGCTCCAGTAATCAAGACAGTATGGTAGTGGCACAAAAACAGAAATATAGATCAATGGAACATGATAGAAAGCCCAAAGATAAACTCATGCACATATGGTCACCTTATCTTTGATAAAGGAGGCAAGAATATACAATGGAGAAAGATAGCCTCTTCAATAAGTGGCGCTGGGAAAACTGGAGAGCTACATGTTAAAGAATACAATTAGAACACTTCCTAACACCAGACACAAAAATAAACTCAAAATGGATTAAAGACCTAAATGTAAGACCAGACACTATAAAACTCTTAGAGGAGAACATCAGCAGAACACTCTGTGACATAAATCACAGCAACATCCTTTTTGACCCACCTCCTAGAGAAATGGAAATAAAAACAAAAATAAACAAATGGGACCTAATGAAACTTAAAAGCCCAGCAAAGGAAACCATAAACAAGATGAAAAGACAACCCTCAGAATGGGAGAAGATATTTGCAAATGAAAAAACTGACAAAGGATTAATCTCCAAATATACAATCAGTTCCTGCAGCTCAGTATCAAAAAAACAAATAATCCAATTCAAAAATGGGCAGAAGACCTAAATAGACATTTCTCCAAAGAAGACATACTGATTGCCAACAAACAAATGAAAGGATGCTAAACATCACTAATCATTAGGGAATCCAAATCAAAACTACAGTGAGGGGGCTTCCCTGGTGGTGCAGTGGTTGAGTTCGCCTGTCGAAGCAGGGGACACGGGTTCATGCCCCGGTCTGGGAAGATCCCACATTCTGTGGAGTGGCTAGGCCCGTGAGCCATGGCCGCTAAGCCTGCGCGTCCGGAGCCTGTGCACCGCAACGGGAGAGGCCATAACAGTGAGAGGCCCACGTACTGCAAAAAAAAAAAAAAAAAAAAAAAAACCACAGTGAAGTATCACCCAACACTGGTCAGAATGGCCATCATAAAACATCTACAAACAATAAATCCTGCAGAGGGTGTGGAGAAAAGGGAACCCTCTCTCACTGTTGGTGGGGTAATGTAAATTGATACAGCCACTATGGAATACAGTATGGAGGTTCCTTCAAAAACTAAAAGTAGAACTACCATATGACCCAGCAATCCCACTACTGGGCATATACCCTGAGAAAACCATAATTCAAAGAGAGTCATGTATCAGAATGTTCACTGCAGGACTATTTGCAATAACCAGGACATGGAAGCAACCTAAGTGTTCATTGACAGATGTGGCATATATATACAATGGCATATTACTCAGCCATAAAAAGAAACGAAATTGAGTTATTAGTACTGAGGTGGACGGACCTAGAGTCTGTCATACAGAGTGAAGTAAGTCAGAAAGAGAAAAAAAATATGCTAACACATATATATGGAATCTGAAAAAAAAAAAAAAAAGTTCTGATGAGCCCAGGGGCAGGACTTGAATAAACATATAGACATAGAGGGTGGACTTGAGGACATGGTGAAGGGGATTGGGAAGCTGGAACGAAGTGAGAGAGTAGCATTGACATATATACACTACCAAATGTAAAATAGATAGCTAGAGGGAAGCAGCTGCATTGCATAGGGAGATCAGCACATTGCTTTGTGACCACCTAGAGAGGTGGGATAGGGATGGTGGGAGTGAGACGCAAGAGGGAAGTGTTATGGGGATATAAGGTTATGTATAGCTGATTCGCTCTTTTATACAGCAGAAACTAACACAACATTGTGAAGCAATTATACTCCAGTAAAGATGTTAACAAAAAAGTCAATATAATTTTAAACAAAGTTTTATCACTTTCTGATGCTTTTCAAAAACTGTTAACTTTTCTTGAGCACATTATTTTTGTATATATACACTAGAATCCCTTTTCATACAATAGGAGTTTACAAATCTAATATCTTTTTTTCCTTCTGTATCCTCATTAAACCTATGAATAATATTTTGTGAGTAAATTAATTCTGCCATGCACTTTAATGTGTTTTGTGGACTATTGCCAACTAATATGTCTGAGACTTTCAAAACATAGTCTTGCTTTGCAGTAGCTGTTAAGAGACTCCAACAAGAACACACAAGGAAGGCTCTGATGTTTCTGAAGAATGCTTGGAACACAGTTGTAAATGTAGTAAATAGAGACAGAATAACATAAAACAAATTGGTTGTGTTTAAAACATTTCTTTGTCTCCAGTTATTTAAAAAGCTGATATTTCTTGAAATAAAAAGATCCAAGAAATCAGAGGTACACTCAACTGTAATGTAACGTCACTGGCAAATACTATTCAGTAAACCTGGATTAACCTTTCATAATTAGCACTTCTCAGCCCAAGAAATCCCTAATATTCCACCCTAATTCCATTGTAACAAAATCCCTCTAAGGTAAGTCATAAAAGCAACACTAACCCCTTCTAAAGCAGAGAAACAAAAATGTAGCACTATTTTCTACCGTGAAAGAAAGTTCTGGGCTGGCCATTTACATTATAGGATCTCAGATTTCAGTAAGGATTAAAGGTTGTATATTTTAAACAAGAGACATATAGAAATATCATGAAGATATTAGGACCCCTTCCCTACTTCTCCCATACTCCATATACCACATCTTAACCTAGCCAGCATAGAAAAATATAAGGATTTTCTTTGGACCTCAGAAAGTCTACCTTAAATTACCCAAGATTCAAAAAGCTCCACTTGTCACAGTAGTCATAAAATGCAGGCAGATTATCTGGGCCCCTTTATAAGTTTATTTCTTTGTGTACATATCTGAGGAAAAGTGGGGAAAGAAGTGCCTTGTTTGGATTGCAAAGTAAATTTAATTTTTCCAAATCATATTCACATCCATGTATATAAGTAAATGAACCATTTAGCTATTGCTATATAGCAAACCACCCAAAAGTGAATGGCTTAAACCACAGTTCTGCATGTAGGCAATTTAGGGCGAGATCATCTTGGTGGTATCAGCTGGCTCCCTTTTGGCGTCTGTAATCAGCTGCATGCCAGCTTTACTGATCTTAGCTGGGCTTTCTCATGTGTCTAGGTCCTCAGCTAGGATGAATCCACTGACTCAGCTTTGTTCTATGTGGTTTTAATCCTCCAGCATAGGGGTTGGCAAAACTACAGCTCACTGCCTGTCTTTATATATAAGGTTTCACTGGAATAGAGCCATACCCATTTGTTTATTTATTGCCTATGTTTGCTTTCACAATAAAACAGGGGAGTTGAGTAGTTGTGACAGGAACCATATGGCCTTCAAAGGCTAAAACCTTTACTATCTGGCCCTTTACATAAAATGTTTGCTTGGGGCTTCCCTGGTGGCACAGTGGTTGAGAGTCCGCCTGCCGATGCAGGGGACACGGGTTCGTGCCCCGTTCCGGAAGGATCCCACATGCCGCGGAGCCGCTGAGCCTGCGCATCCGAAGCCTGTGCTCCGCAACGGGAGAGGCCACAACAGTGAGAGGCCCACGTACCGCAAAAAAAAAAAAAAAAAAAAAAAAAGTTTGCTGACCCCTGCTCTAGCAGGGCTTATTTACATGGCAATGTCAGGGATCCAAGCAAAAGAGTGGAAACTCACAAGGTCTCTTGGGGCCTAAATTTGAAACCACCACAGCGTCACTTCTGCCATGTTCTGTTGGCCAAAGCAAGTTAGAAGTCCAGCCCAGATCCAAGAAAAGGGGAAATAGAATCCATGTCTAGATGGAGAAGTAAAAAGTCACATTTCAAAGGGCATGGGTTCAGGGAGCAGTGAAGGACTCTGGTCATATTTACAACCTGCCTCACTAGATCACATAACAATTGCCTTCAGACTAAAAGAATTGTGATGGAATAGGTGGATATATTTATAATATTTCATCAGGAAAGCCCATAAGAATCATGTGAGTCACTGTTCATCAAATACCTGACCTGTAGATTTTTGTCAAAAGGATGTATCCATAATTATTTTGGTAGAGATTATCTTTAGCACAAAGTGAGAGAGTGGCATGGACATATATACACTACCAAACGTAAAATAGATAGCTAGTGGGAAGCAGCCACATAGCACATGGAGATCAGCTCGGTGCTTTGTGACCACCTAGAGGGGTGGGATAGGGAGGGTGGGAGGGAGGGAGACGTAAGAAGGAAGAGATATGGGAACATATGTATAACTGATTCACTTTGTTATAAAGCAGAAACTAACACACCACTGTAAAGCAATTATACTCCAATAAAGATGTTACAGAAAACAAAAACAAACAAACAAAAAAAAACCTAGGCCCTGGGAGAGTCAGATAGGAGGCTGATTGTTCATTATACAACCTTAGGAGATAGTTATTGACTTTGATTCCTGATCCTGAAGGGAAATAAGATAAAGCTCAATTAAAATTACTGAACTCATTTAGGTGACTAGGTTATGAAAACAAATAGACCCAAGATGTAGGATGATTCCAATGCAATAAAAGTTTTCCTAGTAAATAGTCCACACAATGATTCAGGGACACAGACTTCTCTCACCTATGGGCCTGCCAGTCCTAAGGCAGGTCTTCATCTTACTAGCAGAAAAGAAAAAGAGAAGGTGGAGGAGGCTCACATCTTTCCTGAAAGTCTTGGCTCAAAAGTAGTACACAGCACTTCTGCTCATATTCTGTTGGTGAGAACTCATCAGTTGGCTACACCTAACTGCAAGGGATAATGGAATTTGTAAGTCTAACTCTATATCTAGAAAGAAGAAAGAAATGGATTTTGATGAACAGTTCGGAGTCTGTGCCATAGTCTACCTTCTGGTCATCAGATGTTCATTTGCATCTTTCTTTTCACATTTATAGAACACATTACCTTCACAAGGGAGACCGCCCAAAGTCTCCTCCAGTTACTGCTTCTAGCTCAAATCCAGGATCCCTGGATGATGTTTAGTCTTATCTGTAAGGTCAGGATGTAGCCCTTTAAAGTCTGAAATGCCCAACCCCTGCACACACACAGATAAAATATACAATGATAAAACTAGGCCAGGATAAATGCCATAAAACTGCCGCTCAGAAAACAGATGAATAGGAAATACACAACATTCACAGGTTAGTTGCAACGATGAGTTCATGCTGGGAAGGTATTTTAATGAAGGAAGTTCCACTATTAGACACCAGATCTCCATTCTGAGAGGAACCCTGTTTTCTGTTCTTCTTTAAGAGTTTCTTCTTGGTCCATTACCATCCATGACCACACCTGAGTCAGCCCATTGTGGAACATTACCTTTCTTGGGGGTTATGCAGTATTCACAGCGTGCTTCCAGCTCATATGAGTTTGGGGGCCCAAATATTATTTTAAGCCTTAAATAGTCAAAGGATTTTAACACAAGGATCAAAATTTATTTGGCAATACAGTTGGTCAAAATTTTAGTAGAATTCCGATCAATTTACATACAATAAGTTTCATGGGCCATACCTAAAATTACTTCTTAGACACAGTGTTCAAGACTTGTTTATTTCTTTGCTAAAACCTATGAAGACAAGAATTCTATCTTAATCCATCACTGTATACTAGAATCCAGCATTTACTAATTCCCTGTAGGAACACAAAGTAGGAACATTTGTTCAATATAAAACGTGCCTAACATAATACCTACAATATAATTAGTGTTCATCCAATGGTAGCTGTTAACATTAAGAGAGAAGCTCATTGGAATTGGAGATAGCAAACCAGGGGCTTAATTCTAGCTCTACTTCTACATAGCTGGGTAAGATCATGCAAGTTAGTTTCCTCATATTCTAAATCTTTCTCACATTATTGTTGCTTTGCACTTTTATAATTCACCTCCAATCCTTGTTTTTTTTGCACTTTTATGATTCACTACCAACAATTGATGAGGAAAGGACTAATCTTGAGATCAAAATACCATGAGAAGCCCATAGGCATAGCTTTAGGAAAGTATTCAAACTACAGGTGCTATAAGGGTAATAGGATTTGTTACAAGAATCAGTTGTCATCCAACCCAGCATGATCCATTAAACACAGGCTTCATCTAATGCCATGAGATTTGAGTGGGGCCTATTATAGGTGGTTAATTGTTTGAGAACCCTGTGATGGTTTATGTAGCTTTGGAAATGCGTCAGTGAACACATATTTTTTGAAATTTGGTTGTTTGTAATGAAATTCATAATATGTCTAATATCACAAAATAGCCAAGGAGAAGCTGGAGCTGTGCACTGTGTACAATAAAACTTCTCTTTAAAATTTGGTAAGTGACTTTAGGTCAGTGATTCCAACCCTGGCTGCACATTAAAGTCATTTGGAGGGGTTTTTATGAATACCAGTGCGTGAACCTCACTCCAGAGATTCTGATATAAATGTAATTTTAAAACCTCCCCAGTGATTCTGATGGAGAACCACTGCTTTTAAAAGGGAAATATGTCATCATGAAGGACACCTTTTTTAGTGCCTGTTACTAGAGGCAAGAAAATATCCTGCCTATACTACAGCTTTTATACAGTGTTATTACTTGGACTAGTCATGGGCTTTTTAGTCATTTTTAGATGAAAAATTGTTTGTTTTGTGAGGAGGGATGGGATGAGCAGTAGGGGGTTGGCTTAGGGAGGCTCCATGATAGTCAACAAAGTAACACTTGCCCCTTCCTCTGCAGCACATCATGCTTGTGCAGCGTCAGATGTCTGTGAGAGAAGAGGACTTGGAAGAATTCCAACTCGCTCTGAAACACTATGTGGAGAGCGCTTCCTCCCAAAGTGGTTGCTTGCGGTAAGTGCTCCTGTGCATGTGTCTTAGATGAAGGTGGGGTCTGGAGGACTGGTATTTGAGAATCTTCATCTAAAGTTATGCTGGTCATTCTAGCCCTCGGGGTGATACATTTTGCAGAGTTAAACAGGCTGTTTTCTCTTTTATCCTTGGACTCTGTGTGGATTTGAGCATTAGGAGCACCAAGGGAAGTCAAATAGACTGAAATTCCTCCTTTTGCATCCAGGCAGACTCACACTCTGATTTAAATCATCTCTGGTATATGAGGCCTCAACTCTAGTGCATCTAGCTCTGATTGCTACCTTGAGAGTGCGCCCTATGGCCTAATAACCACCATTTCAGCCATTCATTATGAAATTGCACCATCTCTGAAGTCTTGATGGCAGGACTTTGTCATTTAAAAAAAAAAAAAAGTTATTTCCATGGCCACTCCAGCTCAGGCTTCTGTTATCTCAGGCTACTAAAATATACTACCTATACCTCATCTTCAGTTTCTCTACTCCAAGTAGTCCGAGAAACAACTACTACAACTATAATTTCCCAGAAACAATTATCATAGAATTCTCTTATTCAGAAACCTGCAATAACTATCTAATGAGTAGCTTATCAAATGCCAGAAGTTTATCCTGACCCTACAATTATACTACCAACAGACCCCAGAGATCCATAGCACTGCTACCATTTGTTCTCCCTCACCTGAACACTATGCCTCAACAGTGCCCAGCTGCATATTGCCTTTCCAGCATAATCTATTGTCTTACCGCTGTGCCTTCGATCTGGCCACTCTCCTTTCCAGAAGTGTGCACCCAGCTTCAGGTCTCTGCCAGACCATGCTCTACCTTATGCCAAAGATCAAACTCACCTGCTCCTGGAAAACTGCCACAACCAAATCCACCCCTACCTTAGGAGCTTGTTTAAATTGTATTTCACAATACTCTTAGAACATTGGGAAAGCTTTTTAGCACATGTATGCATGCATGTATGTGCACATAGAAACACATACTTTATGTCTCTTTGGTGTTCCTCCCAGTAATTACTAGTTATATTTTATTCACACTCTGGCAGAATACTTCTGCAGCTAAGAAGTCTGGCTCTGGAATTAAACATGGGTTGTATTAACTTTGTGGGTTTGGGAAAGAGAAAAACAAATACCGTATGCTAACACATATATATGGAATCTAAAAAAAAAAAAAAAAGGTTCTGAAGAACGTAGGGGCAGGACAGGAATAAAGATGCAGACGTAGAGAATAGACTTGACACAGGGAAGGGGAAGGGGAAGTTGGGATGAAGTGAGAGAGTAGCATTGACATATATACACTACCAAATGTAAAATAGATAGCTAGTGGGATGCAGCCTCATAGCACAGGGAGATCAGCTCGGTGCTTGTGACCACCAGAGGGATGGGATAGGGAGGGTGGGAGGGAGATGCAAGAGGGAGGGGATATGGGGGTATTATGTATACATATAGCTGATTCACTTTGTTATATAGCAGCAACTAACACAACATTGTAAAGCAATTTTACTCCAACGAAGATGTTAAAAAAAAAATTACTGAAAAACCCAAGCAGAGCAATTGTGTGACCCATGTATAACACACACACACACACACACACACACACATTTTTTGATTACTCTTTTTGCATATTTTGTAATCATGAAGGCTTATTTAATCCCTGTGTTTGGCACGGGGAGGTACCAACTGAATATATATGATGCACACAGTGTATTCTCAAAACCATGCATGACTTCGGAAAGTTGAGAATAGTTTCTGCTTCCAAGGATCTAGGAAACCAGTTGGGAAAATAGGATACTCATTCATGAACAATTAAAGCCATGTTCTTGGCCTTAATTTCACAGCTGTTAAGTAGAATAAAATGATTTGTGAAGTCACTCTCAGCTACCAAATTCTAGAATTTGTATGTATTCTGAACTCCATGTCAAGGATGTAGGGAAGATGAATGTGGAACTGCATTGTAAGAATCAACCCTGGGAGTTGTACTATGGCCAAAGAAACATCCTTAAGAACTCATGGTACCCTGTGGCACATTGAACCATTAATTTATCAGCATTTTTATATAGACAAAATAAATGGGTGGCCGTAGTGTGGTGGAGAATTGTAGGAACTATCCCTCCTGTGTGCCCCTTACTCCAGTGATTAGGCTCTGTGAGTTAAGGTAGGCCACCTGGGGAACAGAGGAAGCCAAGATGAAGTGTGTCCTGTTCCTGATGAGCCAAGCTACCTTAGGTAAGATGTTTAACCCCAACCGTTCCTGAGCTACATCATTTTTCCCCATTTCACTGACATTTTCCAGCTCCTGGAATGTTCAAAGTGTCCTGGAGCTCAGGGCTGAAGCTCTAAGTGACCTTATCCAGAGACAGCTTAGCCAAAGAACTCTTGCTTTAGCCAGTGAGTTTTTAAGTGCCACAGGAAGTATGAATACATTGAGGAGGAAGACTGAGGGTGTTTAAGTTAGTACAGTCACAAAGCAAAAGCTCAGAGTTACATCATGTAATTTTAAGTTTGCAAATAATTGAAAGCTAATCATTCAAGCCCTAAGCCCTTTTAACAGAAATATTGCTGACTGAAGTTTCTAAAAATTTTATCATTAACCTTTTCTTGCTGTCTCAGTGTCATCACTGCATATGTATTGTTATCTGTATTGTACAGTCTCAAATATCAATGTCCTTAAATGTCATTGCTGTGTATTGGTCAGTTTTGCCCTTAATTGAAAGCACCCAGTCTGTAGAACAATTTTGATGAGCATTTTCACCCATAGTCCTTTGAGACACAATCTGAACTGGTCTTTCAACTCTTCCATCTGGCTCTTGACCAGATGGCCTACAGTCAGGAAGAAGGAGAAAGGAGCAACACCAACAAGCCATCCTCTCATGTCTGAACCTAAGGACAGAAAGTTTCCCAGAAGTCCTTGCTTCTCAGCATACTTCCCTTGGCATCTCATCGGCCCAACTCAAGTCACATGGCTATTCCTGGTTACAGGGGAGGTTAGAAAACAAATATTTAGCAGAAAGGAGATTGTGATGACTGTCTCAGCCCAGCACTGATTGGTACATTGGATATATTGCAAAATGAACAATGGCAGGGTTCGGTTAGACAGAGGGGAATAACAGTTGGGGAGGCAACAGACAGTATCTACCATATGATTCCCAGAGTGACTGTGAAGGTAAAATGACTTAATCCATGGGAAATGCTTAAACCAGGGCCTGGAACAGAGCAATACATGTTAGCAACCATCGCCATTGTTATTAGTATGTATAATAATGTAATAATTGTTATCATCATTATTATTGGCTTGCTGCTCCTCATTGTTTTCAAAGATTTGTCTTTTTCCCTCAGTTTCTTTTCTGTTCCTTTTAATTCTGTCATGTTTCTCAACTTTGATACCATTAAGGCTTAGCTTTCACTCACCTAAGTAAAGTGCTACTTTGTTTTTCACTATTGAGCTAACAGCTAACACACACACACACACATATACACACATACAATATACCAATTACTGGGCAAAACATTCTACATATAATGCTTTATTTAGTACTCAGTACTATTATTACCACCATTTAACAGGTGAGGCAACAGGTTAAGTAATGGGCCCAAGGTGACAAAGCTCTAATACATGGTGGATGAAGGTAAGCCTGTATGGCTATACTTCAAACCACTACCTTATCACACTGTGTTATCTTCTTCAGTCCTTCAAAACTTGAGCATCAGGCTAAAATTTCGTGAATTTCTTGTGGCTAGTCTGGAAAATGGCAGGTTCAGATAGCAGGATAAGTGATTTTTATATGTAATAAGTAATACAAATGAATTAGTTTGTAGGAGGCAGTGCATAGTCATGGATTGAAATTTGACCATTACATTGTCAGATTACATTTGGGGATTACAGATCCTTTTAGACTATGATGAGAACTATGGATTCTCTTCCCAGGAAAAAGTAGATATGCACAGTAATTTTCAGCTCATTTCTGGGATTTCAAGGAACCCCCCCAAAAGCCCATCTATAAACTCCTGGGGTTAGAAAATCTCCAGTTTCACTTTCTGTTCAATTCCTTTGATTATGTTATAAACCTTTCCCGAGAAAATCTGAAATTGAACTAAGAACAATACTTGCTACATCATATCTTAACTGAAGCAAGCTTGATCAATAGCTCTGTGAAAAACACCAAACTACAAGCCAAATAAGTATTACAATTTCTGTGTAGTTACCACCATCTGCTGGCCACACTTAGGTAAATCCTAAATTTACACTGAGCTTGGCTATTTTACCGTATGTTTGCTCTTAAATCAATATTCTATTCTCCCAATTTTTCCCAATCTCTCAATTTATTGGGATTGAGATATACACACTACTATATATAAAATAGATAATAAGGATCTACTGTGTAGCACAGGGAAGTCTACTCAATACTCTGAAATGACCTATATGGGAAAAGAATCATAAGAGTGGATATATGTCTATGTATAACTGATTCACTTTGCTGTAAACCCAAAACTAACACAACATTGTAAATCAACTATACGCCAATAAAAATTATTTTAAAAAATTTAAAAAAGAGTAGTTTATACAAACTACTATGTATAAAATAGATAAGCAACAAGGATGTATTGTATACCACAGGGAATTATAACCATTAACTTGTAATAACATTTAATGGAGTATAATCTGCAAAACTACTGAATCATTATGCTGTATACCTGAAATATAATGTAAATCAACTATACTTCCATTTAAAAAAGCACCACACCGGGCTTCCCTGGTGGTGCAGTGGTTGAGAGTCCGCCTGCCAATGCAGGGGACACGGGTTCGTGCCCCGGTCCGGGAAGATCCCACATGCCGCAGAGTGGCTGGGCCCGTGAGCCATGGCCGCTGAG